>NW_027257258.1:0-31521 GCF_029215685.1 Pituophis catenifer annectens
GAAGCATCTGGTTCAACTCTATTGGAACAAAATTTTGAACTAGATGTGCCTTCATCATAACCGTTTTTTTCATTCTCACAACTATCTTAGGACAAGATCATAATGGGGCAAGTTAATTGCATTTGTCAATTTGTTGGTAGCAGTGGTAAAAAAAAAACATTTCGGCATTAAGAAGATTGAAAGGGACAGAAGATTAATAGTACCGCAATAACTGTTGAATTATCCAAATGCTATGTTCTTGTCTTCTCATATCTAGAAGATATTTAGAAATGAAAATTAAATGATAGATGAAATTGAAGTAGACATGAAGCCCTCCAGATTTTATAGTACATGTAATCTCTCATGATTCCCCATCTGAAGGGCTGCATGTTGCCTATTCTTAAATTAAGAGACCTATTAGTAGGAGAAACTATATATATAATATATATATATATATATAATGTCTGTCAAGAGAATTTACAGCCTTCCTTTTTTCTCTCATGTAATATTGTGTTTGAGACCAACTAATACAATTGGATGTGGGGGAAAATGGGGAGGGGGGGAGAGAAAAAGTTTTTACCTCTCTCACGTCATGCTAGAATTATGGCCCATCCAATTAAATGGATGGGCATGAGATTTGAGGCATGCTGAAGGACATGCCTCTTTGCCCAGTGTGCGCACTGATGAATTTTATTGCCACAAAATGGTGGTGAAGGCCAATCACTTAGATGGTTTTAAAGCAGATTCAAAAAAGCTTGTGTCTGTGCATTTACCAATGGCCATTAATCATCGTGTTTTCATGGAATTACCCATGTTCAGAGGCTGCATGCTATTGAATATGGGGGCCAGCACAGCACAAGGTTATTTCTCGTCATCCTTGTAGGCATCAGGCTGGTCCCTGTGAGATTCGAGGTGCTGGAGTAGCAAAGCCTTGATCTGTTCTTTTTGCATATGATTTCAGATGCTAGAGACAAAAAATGAAAGGGAAGTCTCCTTTTGACCTCCATATGAATTCCCAGATACATCCCAGTAGTATGGCAACTTTGAATTTTAGGAGTTGTGGTCTTGTACTTCCATAATTCCCTCCCCCCCACCCCAATGGCAGAGATCTGATCTAAACAATGATTATTAAAATTAGATTAGCTAGGAGTAAAAAGCCTTGAATCGCCCTGGCCCTGCTCTGTTTTTCATCTTTACTAAAACTGCACTATTGTAATCTGATTCTTCATCAGATTCTTCAGTGAGATTGCCCTCTGCTGTCCAAACCAGTATTACATCCTCTTCTTTTGATTATTAATCTTTCAGATTGTAAATGAGGTTGAAATTATTCAGGTCACAGCCCAAGAGCAACAGGACTAAGAACAGCTCTAAACATTGTTGAGTTTGACATGGTTCTTCTCCATGTTTGTTCCTTCTTCATGGCATCTAGTGTTCTTGTTTTTTCAGCTGCCAAACATCTCTTGCTATCTACAGCCATCACAAGCACCATATCATATCCTGGAATTCAAAACATAGTAGCTACAGGTAGCTTGCGACCTACAACCAATCATGATGGTCTCGTGGTGCTTTATAGCCTGTAACGCATTTATGGCTGTAAAATGTTGCACTGCCCACCACTATCACATGAGTGAATTTTGAGCACTTGGCAACTGGTTCTATCAGGCATGAAAGATCAGGTCCACACATGACGGTCTAATTAAACTGATTTATTGCTAATCACGCCTATGCACAATATTTTTTTCAACTATTAACACCTGCTTGGGATTAGATAAGAGTCAACAGAATTTAAGGGAGGGTGGACTTAGTTTGCTTGTGGCTACTTAGGAATTCTAGGCTGATCCCTCTTTTAACTCCGCCCTCAGGTTCTGCCGCTCCTCCTCTTACAGGTTCACATTTAAAACTGGTTGCCAAGTTCATTTTGATGGTGTGATCTCCATTTGCAGTCTTCTCCGCTGACTTCCCCAGAAACTCAATGGGGAAGTTGGCGGAGAAAGTTGCAAGTGGAGGGGATGTTGGATTTGAGGTCCATTCCCCCAGGGCACCAAGATATTTCCCCTTCCTCCATGTA
The DNA here is from genome assembly GCF_029215685.1 of Pituophis catenifer annectens. Lineage (NCBI taxonomy): Eukaryota > Metazoa > Chordata > Lepidosauria > Squamata > Colubridae > Pituophis > Pituophis catenifer. The sequence continues at coordinate 2,048 of NW_027257258.1, forward strand.
CACTGGTGAAATCCTTCTGTGTAATGGTGGAACAGACTTCAAATCTGGCAAAACCACTACCAAATGCCAGGGTTCCGAGACTTTCAAAACTCAGGCGGTCGCTAGCATTTTCCCATCCAGAGAGGTGGGAGACAATGACGTTCACTAAAATTCTAGCAAATACCACCATTCTGAGCCTTTTAGAATCCTGGCATTCACTGGCGTTTTAGTGAATGTCATTGTCTCCCACTCCTCTGGATGGGAAAACTAGTGAATGCCAACTTTCTGAGTCTTCCAGAGCAGTGTGTTTGCTAAGCAAGTACTGGAGCCATTAGAGGAATGGACCTCAAATCTGGTGAAAATGCTAGTGCATGCCATTGTTCTCATAATCATTTTCCCTGTTGGGATGGAGAGATAGCCCTAATCTCCAGGGTATGGTGAGAGGCCTGGGCCCTCTCTCTACCCCACCATGCCTAGGAGGCCCAGGCCTTCTCCCCAGCACTCTGCTCAAAACCCATATGGTCGATCAACTTACCACAGCCAATTTGCTGTTGCTAACTAGCTGTGGGACAGCTGGCCATGACCACTTCACCACGGAACAACTTATGCAGAAGAAGAGTTACACTAATATCAAACAAATAGTCAGATAGAATCATTAAAGAAAGGATGCCAAGGGAGAGACAAAATAAAATGTGAATGACAAAAATTAAAATAAATTTTAAATTATTTTAAATAATTAAATTGAATTGTCCCACAGTGAGTTATCCCATGCTGAATTCTCCTGTGGCAATATTGGCTATGATGAGTTGGCCATGGCAAATTGGCCATGGCGAGTTGGTTGCGACGAGTCGTCCCATTCTGAATTGAGAGAGCCAGGATTGTAGTTATTAAGTGAAGCCACACATGTGGTGTCTTGCTTAATGACTGCTTCAGTTAATGACTGAGATTCCAGGCCCAATTGTGGTTGTAAGTGGAGGACTACCTGGACTTCTATATTTACCCATATTGTACAGTTGACTGTTGAAGTTTCCTCCTTGGACTTTATATTATTGCTTCTGCCTGGATGAAGCAGATTGGATTATACTTGACCCAACAATATTCTTTCAAGTTCGAAGACCACTAATTAAGTAGACTAAGGACTCTACTGTTGAAGGTTCCACTTCTTAAATATTGGCTCTTAACTTAGCCAACAGACCAGCGGCCCCCAACCTTTTGGGCACCAGGGACCGGTTCCATGAAGTTTTTCCACAGATGGGAGGGGGCATAGTTTCGCATGCTGCCTGCATCCCATGGATGAGGCTTCCCTTGTTTGTGTAGCCCGGTTTCTGGCACGCTGAGAGCTGGTGCCGGTCCATGGACCTGGGTTGGGGATCCCTGTGATAGACTAAGAGCTTCACTACTCCACTGACATGAACTAAGGGCTCAAAGAAGACGAGAGCAGTGGTTAGTCTGGCTGTCTATCTTATAATTTTGGGTAAAGCCTGAGCATATCTGATAGGCAGCTAATTGAGGAAAGTTAGTCTAAGTTTAGCTGGAAAACTCTTGCTTGTGGTCTCCTCTGGGGTGGTATTCCTATTTTGGAACTTCCTTCCAAGGGAAATATGGTTGAGTCTATAATGCCTACGTTTAGAAGAAAGCTTAAGAGATACTTCACCCAAGCGTTTTCAGGAAGCAACTGCCCCACTACCAGATTGTTTCCAAATCAATTGCTGAGCAACATATGTTTTAATTATTAAATTTTTATTTTATATTATTAAATAAATAAAATAAAATGCTGTTGATTTTATTGTTTTATTGCAAAGTTTTTTGGGTTTTGTTTTTATTGTAAATGGCATTTTATTACTGAGGGGAATATCTGCATACAAATAAAAATTACTATTAATACAACTTGCAGCTGCTGTACTACTAACAACAACAATAAGGATAATACCGGTAATAATAGAAGAGTTATTGAATATAGAATAGAAGATTAATTCACCATCAGTCAATTGTAAAATGCAGCTTTACTCGGAACATTTTACATTCTGCAACAATACCTCTGCCTCCATCTGCCTATCCTGGTGCTTGAGAAAGACTCAATAGGTGGATAAGTATCCCAAATTCAGTCTGAACATGGCTGATTGTGCAACGAACCTCTATAATAGAAGAATTATTTTAGTTCCCTATTCAACTCCTCCTCTGTTTTGCGTGTCGCTATTACTTGGCAGACTGGACTGAACACATTTTCTACTGGTGTAATGATTTATTCCTGTGATTTGTTGGAGGTGATCTTAGGGTTGAGCCATGCTTACCGGATTGACTTTGGGCTTCAAGAGTTCTGTTAGGAATATTGAAGCTAAATTCTGACAAGGCAGGCAGTAATCCTGGACCAGCCATTTATTTATTTATTTATTTATTTATTTATTTATTTATTTATTTATTTATTTATTTATTTATTTATTTATTTATTTATTTATTTATTTATTTATTTATTTATTTATTTATTTTTATTAAATTTTTATACCGCCCCCTCTCCCGAAGGGAGATATACAAATATTAAAATAAAATTAACAAAAATTAAAACAAAATTAAATTATCTTTGGCTTCTCCAATTTAAAACCCCTTACCCATAAAATTCACCCAATTAAAATTTTTAACCCAGTCCGGCTTGCTGAAATAAAAAAGTCTTCAGGGCCCGGCGGAAGGTACGGAGGTCCGGGATTAGTCGTATCCCTGGGGGTAGCTCATTCCAGAGGGCGGGTGCCCCCACAGAGAAGGCTCTTCCCCGGGGGGTCGCCAGCTGACATTGCCTGACAGACGGCACCCTGAGGAGGCCAGTAGGAGGTTATCGGAGGCAGAAGGTGGTCTCGTAAATAACCGGGTCCTAAGCCATGGAGCGCTTTGAAGATGAGAACCAGCACCTTGAAGCGCACTCGGAAGACCACCGGAAGCCAATGCAGCTCGCGCAGGAGAGGTGTCACGTGGGAGCGCCATGTCGCCCCCATAAGTACCCGCGCAGCCGCATTCTGCACCAGTTGGAGCCTCCGAGTGCTCCTCAAGGGGAGCCCCATGTAGAGAGCGTTGCAGTAGTCGAGGCGGGAAGTAACGAGGGCATGAGTGACCGTGCATAGGGAGTCCCGATCCAGAAAGGGGCGCAACTGGCGTATCAGGCGAACCTGATAGAAAGCCCCCCTGGCCACGGCCGTCATATGCTCTTCTAAAGACAGCCGTGCGTCCAGGAGGACACCCAAGTTACGCGCCCTCTCCGTGGGGGCCAATGTCTCGCCCCCAATAGTCAGCCTGTTCCTCCCCATCCAGACCCGCACGGCCTCCAGGCACCGGGACATCACTTCAAGGGCATCGTTGGGGTGGTCTGGGGTGGAGATGTACAGCTGGGTGTCATCAGTGTACAGATGGCACTGCACCCCAAAACCACGGATGATCTCGCCCAGCGGCTTCACATAAATGTTGAACAGGAGAGGCGAGAGGACCGACCCTTGTGGCACCCCACAAACCAAGTGCCTTGAGGTCGACCTCTGCCCTCCAGCCAACACAGACTGCGACCGGTCAGAGAGATAGGAGGAGAACCACCGTAAAACAGTGCCTCCCACTCCCAACCCCTCCAACCGGCGCAGCATGATACCATGGTCGATGGTATCAAAAGCCGCTGAGAGATCTAATAGGACCAGAACAGAGGAACAACCTCTGTCCCGAGCCCTCCAGAGATCATCAACCAACGCGACCAATGTAGTTGATGTAGTTGCTCATAGATGTCCTTAGCTGCTGATTAGAGCTGGCCAGTTGCTTGGTAAAACTACAGAACTTTTGAGTGAGGAGAAGCGACAAGGCTACCAACTAGAACAGAAAGCAACAAAAAATGATCCTAGGTCTGATGAAATACAGAGCAGAGCTCCTGTTGACAGTGATGGCAGCAAACAAAAATGATTTTTCTGCCGCCATTGCTTTTATGCAGAGCCATCCAGGGAGCAATTTTGAAGAGTGGGAAATCTGCTGCATCTAGGTCTCTTGGGTAATTTTAATGAACCAGTGAAATTTTTCTGCCAAGCATTTTTCCAATAAAACAATCATTTTCATCTGGACCGACTTAGATGCCATTTTGGATACTGTACAAATACCAAACATTGGGCTTTTAGATTTTAACCTTTAGCAAAAATGCGATGATGCATCTTAATATTGGACCATTTACAGAATAATTTTGAATGCATCTGTGGAAGAGAACGGTTTCCTCCCGTCCCTTTTGATTATTCTCCCATTGAGTTGCTTCTTGAGGTTTGGCATTTTCTCTGGGTGACTTCTGTTTCTGCTAATTTCAGTATTTGGCAAATAACTACCTCACTTCTGCACATTTTATTATTATGAGGTTAGACACTCATTTTTCTGTGGGCTTTTACACACTTCTTCACAGTGACTCATACTTTTCTGATGTAACTGCTGATAAAGCATCTTCCGTCTGAGGAATGGCAATCAAACCAAGAGAGCTTACATGTCATGCATTTGAAGTTACATTTTGATCTCCTTGGTGCTTTACAGTAAAGGCAACGTGGACTGATCTACTCCTGCTTGGGAATATTCCAGGGAATATGAATGGGGGATGAAGGCTGAAAAGATGGCGCCTGAATATGATTTTGTAAACTTCCCCTTAATTGCAACAGGAAGATAAATATCTTTTTTCTTTCCTTTTCTCAATAGCTCTCTTTAACAAGTATATTATAGTAATTGTGTCACTCTTTTTTTTCGTAGTGTGAAATTCTTGTACCACGATGTAGTTTGGCTCATTTGTTTAAGCTGCTCTCCCAATAAGCATTTTATTGTGGTTCACTTGTTCTTGACGTATGAAACAGAACGTTTGGTAAAATGAATCCTGCAATATCTAATCACCAGGAATGTGGTACTTCATTTTGCTTTACTTAATGATTCTGTAGTCTGGGATAATGCATTCTGACATTTTGAGGATGGTCCTTGGAAACCAAACTTCTTTCTTGCATTCCCATCTCTTTAAGTGCTTAGTGAATATTTCTGCACATTTATTTATTAATTGGTATTAGAATACTGATGGGATGTAGGATTCTGTTTGCCTTAAATAAAGATTGAAAGCTTTCCTTTTGCACTAGATAGACATAAATATCAGAGATTTGTTGCTGGCACTCGTTCTGTTTACTTTTAACATGCATTAATAATGTGAAAGAGGATAGATGGAGTCTGAAGGGGTTCAGATATTTTGGAAGCAATGCAACATAATTCCAAATGACCAGGCATAAACAAAGCAAGAGAGGTACATCAATAAAAAGTCAAAATCGGTTGATCAAGGAGCAAAATGTCTGACAGTACTGTGTATTAATATACATGCAAAGTACTGAGAAGGGAGGCATCTCTTTTATATATCTGGAACCCTGATCAGCAACGACTGTAGCTTTATATGATAAGTGGTTTGAAAGAAGCCTTTCCCCATCGAGGTCCAGGACACAATGTGTTTTTATCCTTAATATTCATTTAAAGATCCCTGTGTTGGCTGCATTATTGATTTTCAATTAGAGGAAGAAGATAGCAGAAGTATAATATAGATCATATTCAGCAAAATATCAATTGTATATGGAGCACCCGTCAAAAATGCAGGAGAATATTGGAGAATATTGGGAAATGATTAGAATAGTAATTATGCATCCTGTACTGTGGAACAACTAGATCTTTTTACTCTGGACTGTCCAGATGTGACACTGATACAGGGGTGGGTTCTACTTACTTTTACTTCGCAACAGGGCCGTGTGTGCGTGCTCTTCTGTGCATGTGCAGAACCATTCTGATGACATCAGGGTCGGTGGGCGGAGCCTCCCTCCGGTTTTACTACCGGTTCTATAGAACCGGTGCAAACCGGGGGCAACCCACCACTGCACTGATAGAATATACATAGTGAGTACCAAGTTAAGGAAGGTTAGTTTATAACAAGGGAAATATCTGTTCTACATAATTGAGGGTTTTTTTTTTCCTCAGTTGAATTCTATAATCATTTTGAAATAGTCCAAAGGGGTGAAGAAACCAGGCTGAAATCATTTTTTATTTTGGCTACTAGAACTTGCTGAATATTTTCTAGACATAGATGCTCGATTCCAAAAGTTTTCAGCTGTCCATTAGTAAATGTGTAGTGCTAACTACCATCATAGAAATATGTATTTGATCAGGAAAAGCCATACATTTCTCCATTTATTCCTTTTGTGTTATTTCAGTCGAGCTTTTAATTAGGCTACAAACCTGAGAGTATTCTTCTTTTTAAGCCACAGTTTGTAAGCTATGTTCATTAGGACTCAATGAGGGTAAAAGACTGCTTTTAGTTTTCTTCTGCTTTCATCCCATCTATTAATAGCACCGAGAAGGACCGTCTATACACAACCTAGCCATGTTTGCAATATACAGTATGTGTATATAATAAATGTGACATAGAAACTCCACCATTTCTCTTAGCAACTGTGGGGTTTGTCTCTGCAGAGGCCTCCTAACAGGCTAAGAATGCAGGAAGCACCAGGAATAAAGAAATCGAATACGTAGTGATAAAGAAGTTCATCATGATGAAGCAATTTGCTTATTCCCCAATTTAATCAATTACCAAATACTGTAGCTCTTTCTCATCTATGATCCAGACAAAGAGCAGATCACAACTTGGCTGACTCAGTTCAGGGCCCTGCAGATGGCTGTTAGGTGAAGGGTTACTTAAATGTTTGTTCAGCTCTCAGGAAGTCTGTTTTTATCCTTTCCTTGCTGTTTCCCCAATAGGGAAACCCAATTACTGGGTTCCCTGTAATTACAGATCAGCATTTTAACTTTTCATCTTCAATAATTTGTTACCCATCTATTTCTTCTTTAGTATTGGTACGATGGTGAGGAGTTGGGTGAACTCCCTCTGGACTTTGATGTCATTTGGGATGGAGATTTTGCCATTGACAAGCCACCAGGATTCAAAGGTACCAGCTCTGGGTATCAAATGTGTGTAGGTTTTAAGGACACACAATTCCTCTTAGTCTATCACTGTAAAACCGGTACAAATCGATTTTGGTTTACTACTTCCCTGGAATTAATTTTTTTTATTATAAGTAGCCTAATGAAATAATACCAGGGATTTAATGTGTCAGAACAATTATGCAGGTCGAGAATGTTCTGCTATTTAAAGCAAAGACTAAGGTTACTTCCATGTCTCATTGTTTCTGTGGCCCAATCTCTCCAAACAAGCCTGAAACAGACCTGCCTATCTTCTTTTCCCTGGTTGATCTTGCAATACCAAAAACACAGTAAGCCCATTAGTGCTATGCAGTTGACCAATAGGAATCTGCAAAAAAACCTCTCTGCAATTGTTGCCTTATGAAAACAACTGGAGCAACAGGAAGAAAAAACATCTTTTCTACCACACAAAAATAAACGAAAGAAATTGCTAGTATATCCCTTCCCTGTTTCTCCCTCCCCCCCTTCTCATACACACATTTTCAGTATATGCTTTTTGCGTTGGTTGTTTTGGGGAAAAAATGAACAGTTGTAACAGGATGAACTGCTTAGCTACCAAGCCATCATTCATCCTAGATTAAAAATGCTATGCTGAGCAATGAAGGTGGCACGATAACAGGTCATCAATTCTGCAGCCAGGCACTTTTCTTAATATAGTAAAGGTGGCAGCTGAAGTGAAGGAGAGAGGAGGTTACAAGTTCAAAACAAAAATGCATGCTTTTTAAACTACAGGAATTACTGGAATATGTCTAGTTTGCTGTTCCCTCCATTTCCTTTTGGGGGAAGTAACCAAAATTCCACCTCTCTCAGGGAAAGAAAAAAAAAATAATTCCAGCAGCTGCTTAGTGTTTGGCAAGCAGCTTGCTTCCTGCCAAAGAGAAAGTAGAAATAAAACTCTTTGTCAATTTCAACCTGCTAAATCAAGTCAGCATTCTGCTAAAAGGATTAGCTTGTGGCTGATGCCCATGGCGGAGAGATGATGCAAGCATTTTCTGCAGTAGGGAAAAGAGACTGTTCACAGGTTCTGCACAGTTTTATTGACACACACAAAAATAGAGATCTAGAGTAGCTTTCTAGATCACATAGAAATATCTTAAACCTTCCCCTCTCCCAACAAATCCAGCCACTTCAGTAAGACACAAATCCATCTGCCCCCATACTTTTCTTTCTATGATGCTCTTCAAAATGGGTCACTTCATTCTCCTGCACCAGTTCATTCTGCTATAGTGAATACCAGCCTGGATGCATTCAAAACACAAGTTAACATGAAAACTGAACATATGAATAGTCACTTTGTTATCTTACAAGTTATCTCAGCACCATCTTCAATAGGATCAGTATAGTTATGATTATAGGTTAATTATCAGATAGCAGCTGGTGCCAAGCAATCTTCTTTTTTTTTTTTAATTTATATGCCGCCCTTCTCCGGAGACTCAGGGTGGCTTACAATGCATTAAGCAATAGCCTTCATACTTTTGTATATTTATACAAAGTCAGCTTATTGCCCCCACAATCTGGGTCCTCATTTCACCTACCTTTGAAAGGATGGAAGGCTGAGTCAACCTTGAGCCTAGTGAGATTTGAACTTGCAGTAATTGCAAGCAGCAGATGTTAATAACAGTGCTTTAGTCCACTGTACTACAGGCTCTTACTCTTAATCTGCAGATTCTTTATTATTTTATCTATTTTTTCTCCCATTTTCCTTAGCTCTCTTGTATAAGTGTTCGGCCCAGCGTTCTAGCTGTGGATTGTGCCTCAAATCAGATCCACGTTATGAGTGTGGTTGGTGTGTACCTGAACGCCGTTGCCTTTTGCGTCCTCACTGTCCAGCTTCCAGGCAAAATTGGGTGCCACCCGGTCGACGTGGGGCTCGTTGTACTCACCCTCGTATTACACAGGTAAGAAGCCTATCAGCAAATCTTCACATATGTTCTTTAGGAATTATATAACCCAATTTTTCTCAGCCTGTATCATCCCTCAGCAAGCATGGTTGTGGTACATGTTGAATGGTGAATGATGGGATTTGTAATCCAGCACATCTAGCAAATTACAGAATGAGGAACATGGGTTTTCCACATCCTTCAATTAAAAATTAGGATGGTTCATAACTGATTAAAATGATAGAACCATGAATAACACCGTGGTCCTTTCCCCTGACACCAGGCAAAGAACCCACCTAACTTTAAAAAAATCAGTAAAAGATGCAACTGTTTCTTTGAAACTTTCTTTGAATTGGCAGCCTTGCCTTTATATTCTGAAATGTTATAAAGACATGAAATGTAATGAGGAGAACCTATAAAAATATGGAAATGTGAGAGACCATCCCACTTTGCCATCACTTCTGTTCACCCAATGTCCTGTTTGCACTGGCATCTACTACCATTTTGTGGTATATTTAAAGCTTACACATCTTGGGTGTAGTCTTTCAGTGGTTGGGAGGCTAATATAAGTCCAGTTCCACTCTGATTATGTATCTGATGAGCATGGAAATTGATTGTATCAGCCACTTCCTAATTTGGATGATTTCTTTAGGGATGCTTTCAGTATGATTTTTATGAATGTTAGAATCTTCTCTTGTATCCCGGATGGATGGATGGATGGATGGATGGATGGATGGATGGATGGAAGGGAGGGAGGGAGCAGATGGGGAAAGAATAAAGGAATAAAGGAAGGAAGGAAAGAGAGAGAGAGAGAGAGAGAGAGAGAGAGAGAGAGAGAGAGAGAGAGAAAGAAAGAAAGAAAGAAAGAAAGAAAGAAAGAAAGAAAGAAAGAAAGAGGAGGGAAGGAAGGAATAAAGGAAGGAAAGAAAAAGGAAAACAAAGAAAGGAAAGAAGGAAGGAAGGAAAGAAAGAAAGAAAGAAAGAAAAAGAAAGAAAGAAAGAATTTTCCAAGACTTTTCTTTATGAACTCCTTACTTCCCACAGCGAATGCTTTTTCCTTCTCTCCCTGTTTCATCTCCTTCTTTCTGCAGGTATTGCCCCTGACTGGTCCCAAGGAAGGTGGGACTCGGGTGACAGTTTGGGGTGAAAACCTAGGGCTTCATTTCTATGAGGTCGGTGTACGGGTAGCAGGTGTCCGGTGTAGCTCTCTCCCTGCAGAATACATCAGTGCTGAGAGGTAGGTGAACATTGGGCGAGGGAAAAAAGTGGGTAGAGTAAAACCTGGGATCAGTCTAAGAACAGAACAAGGGAATCCAGAGAGGAACCGAAAGATTAGAAAAAGGCTGTGTCATCTCTTGGTAGGGTCTGATTTGCTACTCCTGTACAGTCTATCAGCCCTGGTGGAATAGGGAGTGCTTTCTTCATATGGATGGAACCTGACTTTATTTGTAATAATAACACTAGTTATTATGTGAAAAACCTCATCCTTCCCATTTCCTCTTTCACTTTTTTCACTTGATTCTGCCAAAGAGTGCTTTCTATGTAGACTGCAAAATGTTATATTTTGTTGATGTTATATTTCAGCTTCTTCACTATAGCCAAGGCTGAAGTCTGTTAGCAAAGTCTGTTGCTTTGTTCCTGGACATGATGTAGCGCCTTTTGGCTAACATTTCATAAGAACCTGTTGCAACTACCACAAAATAGACTGAGAAATATTGGAGTATTGAACCTACCAGTAATAGATGGCATTTAGTGGTTCTAGTACTTCAATTTGTGTACAACACTTTATAGATGTTATCTTAAGGCCAAACAGTCTTGCGTGTATAATTTCCTTGAGCTTTTTTTTTATTTTTCCCCAAACAAGATTTGGCTTGGAGGAATCAAATTTGAAGTTAAGTGCTGGATGGAGAACCTTAATATGTTCTTTTCCCTTAACTTTTCTCTTCAAAATTCCCCTCCCCCCACAACCCCCTCACAGTTTTGCTCCTGCTTTTTACATTTGAAAACCAGCGTGCAAAACGTCAGGGTGTGTTAAGCACATCTATGCGTAATACCTTTTTTGGTCCTCAATGAGCCTTATAAATAGCACTGGGAAAGGCAGGTTGGTTTTATTACCTTAAATGATGTGGGAAGAGGCTGCTGGACCTGCCCAACCATGCAATATGATCAAACCTATCTAAAACAGGAATGATCGTGATGAATAGGTGGTAGGAATTGGTTCACTGTACCAACGCATTGTCCTTTGGCAGAGTGAGGAAACCATTTGTGTTCTGCTTTACCTAGCTAGAGCATGCAGGCTGGAGCCATGAGAAGGATAATTGAGACACTGCCTGTGATGTGAATACCCCACCTTTGCTCTTTTCTTCTTAATGTGTGCTTTGGCTTAATAAGGAAGGATATAATTCTTTGAGCCACAAGTTGTGGCTTCTTTTAGCTCGCCAATGAGCTCATTGTTGAGATGAGGTTAGGATTGGAGACTTGCCTGTCTTGCATTCTTACTCATTCTGCCTTGCACTCACCTGTTCCTCTTCAGTTTATCTGCAGCATCTTTGAAAGGACCTGATTTAATTCCTTGATTTTTTTTCCCCCTATGTCACATATTCGGTCTCAGAGTTTGTTTGAGGAGTCAGTCCTTGAAATGCAAGAGGTACTATTTCCCCCTCTTGCCACCCAGAGAGGGAAGATGCAGATAGGGAAGAAGAAGACATGCGCACATAGAGTGTTAAAATGACTGATTTATGGCATTTGAGGGAATTTGACTTAATAGAAAAAGGAACACTTGTCTCATACTTCCATTTACAACCTTCATTTTGAAAAACAAAATAAACCAACTTCTTTGCTATCATAGTCTGGCATGCTAGGAAACACAAGTGGAATTAAGAGGGGCTGTTTGTGTTTTGTCCGCCTTGGATTGTCCCTGGTTGCTTTACACATATGTACTTTGCCTTCTTTCCCAAGTCTTGCTTCCCACCCCGTAGGATCTGCTGTTTGGAGGGACTGTCTCATGCAACCTAAATCTCATAGCCTAAACTCCTGGGAATATTCAATTCCCTCTGTGCAAAAGCATAAGAGGCGGGGTGCCATTCCATCCACCCTCTCTCACAGGCAGGCCTTTGGGGTCTCCTCTTTTGTGCCAACCTCTGATAGAGTTGAGTGAGGAGCATAGTAACTCCAGCAGAAAGTATTCCTGGCATCCTCTTTCTGGGCCATTGATGCCAAAGGGTATACTAGACACTTCTGGTAATGCTAACAGTGCTAACTGTTCCTGAATCCCCCACAACATTAAGAGAGAATTCCTAGGGCCGATAACAGACTTACAAAAGCTACTCTGGGGTAAATCAGGACTTCTGTATGTCCAGCCTGCTCAAGAGAGTTTCCCATTCTGAAAGAAGGGATGGTGGATAGAGAAGGGCTTATGGAAAAGGTGGGCTGGGTGCATTGGCCTTGGCTCTTCTGACAGATCTCACCCCTTCCCCTTAGGCTGGTGTGTGAACTTGAGCCCTCACTTTTGCCAGATCCTCCCCCAGGTCCCGTGGAGCTCTGCGTAGGGGACTGCAGTGCAGACTACCGGACCCAGTCGGATACTCCTTTCACCTTTGTGGTAAGCAGTTTTATAGGCTAGAGTCATTATTACTTGGATAGTCCTAGATGGTTTATAATGCAAGCAACATCTCCCAGAGAGTGGTAGAGTGGGTTTTGCCCAGGAGGCAGGTTGATTTTCTTGGGGAACGAGAAATTTTTTGAAGTGTATATCTTAACAGGCAATTCATTACTGATTTTGTCCCCTTTAGACCCCCAGCTTTTGGGGGGTCGACCCAGAACGAGGTCCTACCTCAGGTGGGACAAAAATCAGCCTCCTTGGAAATCACCTTGATGCTGGGAGCAATGTCACAGTTGCAATTCGAGGAGCACCATGTCGCCTAATCAGGTATTATTTGGGTTTCAATAGAAGGATTGGATCTTTTTGATCAAACTGGAAAAACACAAAAGATTGCAGTGTTTGGGTTTTATTATTGTGCTGAGCATTTTCGGTTTAATGTACTGTATGAAATCTAGATACAGGTTTGCAGATTATGGTTTATGGGCAGCTATATTGTATGAATTATGGCACTATGGTTTATTCAACAAGTCATAATGTAGCAGACTGTATGACCCAATGGTATTGTTACCAGCACTGGTCAATCAGGTGCTTTAATTTTAATCATAAACCCATACTAGCAAAGGATTAGGGGAAATGGCTCAATGTGTCAAGAAAACACAGTAGGAAGATATACTTTGGGCCACTTAATGTTCATAGACATTGGTCTCCTTGGAGAGCAAATGGTCTAAGAATCAGTGTAGAATTGTACGAAAAGTGTTAAATTGGTAAGGCACAGATACAAGCCCTGCTCAGCCTTGGAGCTCTGATTAGGTATTATCTAAGTGGGAGGGAAAATAGAGATCATCTGGTGTGAAATGGGGAGTAGTGGCAGTGGAGCCTGTGTACTGTTGGAAAAAGTGCAAGATGGAGGGAGACCCATTTTACAGCTTTATTATGAGGTTGAGGCTATTATTAGGAATCACGCCTTTAATGTCCCTTCTTCCTTGCTCTCCCAAGGCGTAGTGCAGGGGAGATTGTCTGCCTGTCTCCCCCCTCGGCATTAGGCCCAGGTCCTGCCAACCTCAGTCTTCGCATTGATCGTGCCAACATCAGCACAAATGGGACAGTCTTCTTCCGCTATAGTCCCGACCCAGTGGTCACAGCCGTAGAGCCTGCTTGGAGTATTGCAAAGTAAGTGTTAAGCCTCTGATCGTCCTATGTGGTATCGATAGGAGAATGTTAGCATTCTGGGAGCTTCTGTTATTTCTGCTCTGAATAAATCAGATTCCTCTTTAATCAGGAGTTTTGCGACCACATCCGGAGTGCATAGCAGACTGGCTGATCTTGGAAAGAGCTAAGCAGGGTCAGACTTGTAGAGAGGGCCATTGAGAAATCCCCGGTTGCAGGCTAGACTGGAAAGACCAAATTATCAGAAAAAGACATTAGCAACCGACTTCTGTATTGCTGGAACAAAAGCAACATGAGCATAGTCACATAACTACCAGGAATCACATCTGATCTGAAGGAGTCCTTTGGGTTTGGTTTCTTTTTTTAAGAAACTGGATAATTTCTTGTGTCTCCCTATACTTCAGGGCTGTTGGAAAGACCCAGATCTCCTCCCTGCTCTTGAAGATAGATTTCTCCTAGAAAAATGACTCATGGTTGTTGTTTTTTGCCACTGATCTCCTGCTTCATTTACTCATTTAGGGTGATGTGGAAAAACATTATACATTCAATTATATCTTCCAGTTTCTTTCACTGGAGTAAATGTTTCACGTTCATGGTGATATAGATGGATACTCATATACACACATATATTATTTGTGTACACACACACACACACACACACACACACACATACACACACACACATGACACACACACAATATATATGCACACAGGTATCTTGTTCCAAATGTAAGAAATGGTATTACCAATGCATAAAAAGATACCCCAGTATTATAGATGCATAATGCAACTTATAGAAGCTGGAAAAAATAATTGCCAAGGTCAATTGTATTGACTTGAAAAATATGAGCATTTTTGTATTTTATGTAATAGGGATGCAGGATAGACAGGCCCATGTGTGCAGGGGCATTTGTAATTGACTTGTGGAATGTAACATTGTTATTTTCCCGCATCACCTAAAATCTGAACTTTCAAAGACAGTCGTATTCTGAAGAAAATTGAATTATGAAGTGAAGGAAGCAGGACAAATGTTGAAGAGCCTTTCTTCCTGTTCAGTTTATTGGATGCAAATTTCTTTTACTCATTTGTTTTGGATTGTATTTATGCGCTGGTAAGTATAGTTTGAATTCTCGATCTGAATGCCTCCCAGGTATTGTGGTTATAGAAGTACTCCTGGTGTGATGGCATCATGAAAATGCAGACTAGCCAGCCCTGTGTGTTCTGGAAATGCTAAGTTTCTCTTCTCTGACTATGTTTTCCCTTTAGTGTTTGCAGACCAAAACCTTGGTTTCTTTTCTGCCCATCTTTTTACAGTGGTAGCACAAGCCTCACAGTGAGTGGGACCCACCTCTTAACAATTCAGGAACCACGGGTTCGGGCTGCTTATGGCGGGATAGAAACCATCAATGTGAGTCTTCTATGGCAGATGAAAACCTACTGGAATCAGAGTTTAGATCTTTGCATAAGGAACAAAGAGAGAACAAGAGAGGGTGTTTCCAGGGATACTGTAGATTAATTTGTTTTTGGGCTGGAGGGGAGTTGCAGAGTTCATATTTATTACAATATTCCAAGATTCAATGTGACATCAGACCATTTTGGAGTACTGGGCAATTTGCACTCTTGTGTTTCTGTACAACCCACTGCAGTTAAAATCAAAATTAACTTAGGGAATCGCTGAGTAGAAGGAAGGTGAATGGAAGACAGGTTGACCTTGCAGTGTGCCTTCTTATTTTGTAGCCTCTGATAGATTATTCATGAGACCATGAAAATGGTCTTGACCAAAAATTATTACCTGTCCATTGTGTACAACCAGCTGCAATTAAGATCAAAATTAACTTACATAGGCAACCTCTAGAAAGAGGGTGAATGGGAAGGCAGGTTGGCCCTGCAATGAGTCATGATGGCGTAGTGGTTAAAGTGCAGTATTGCAGCCTGACTCTGCCCACATCCAGAAGTTTGATCCTGACCAGCTCAGACTTCCATCCTTCTGAAGTCGGTAAAATGAGAACCTAGATTGTTGGGGGAAATATGCTGACAATGTAAGCTGCTCACAGATGGAGCGGCATCTAAGGCTAAGCCTTAATTGGTTTTAATTTTGGTGGTAACCAAGGTTTTGGTTACCACCTTTAGAGCGCTCCATGGCTTAGAGCCTGGTTATTTACGGGACCACCTACTGCCGCAAACGGCCTCCCACCGGCCGGTACGCTCTCACAGAGAGGGACTCCTCCCGGTGCCATCGGCCAAACAATGTCGGCTGGCGGCCCCCAGGGGGAGAGCCTTCTCTGTGGGGGCACCTACTATCTGGAACGAGCTCCCCCCGGAGATACGGAGGATCCCAGATCTACGCACCTTCCGCCGTGCTCTTAAGACCTTTTTATTTCACCAGGCTGGTCTCGCTTAACCTTTCCCATTCTTTTTTAATGTAAATTTTAATTTGTTCTTAACCTGGGGTTTTAAATTTGTCTTGGGCTAAATTGATTTAATTTGATTTTATTTCTGTTCTTAATTTTTGTATTTTATGTGTTTTATTCTGTGCCTGTTCACTGCCCTGAGTCCTTCAGGAGTAGGGCGGTATACAAATTAAATTATTATTATTATTATTATTATTATTATTATTATTATTATTATTATTATTATTATTATTATTATTAATTTGGCTTTCTTTTATTACTGTATGTTTTTTAACTTGTGTTAGCCGCCCTGAATCCTTAGAGAGAAGGGCGGCATACAAATATTTGAAAATAAATAAATAAATAAATAAGCGCTATAGCACTATTCTTAGTTTGTAGTCTCTGATAGCTTATTCGTGAGTGAAAAAGAACTTGACCAAAAATTATTACCAGCCATTGTCATGCATTTGGAATTCCCTGGAAAGACAGACAAAAAATAAAAATGACAAAACCTAAAAATAACATTAATGTCTTATTCCAAGAGAAAAAAGAATATATATCCAAGATACAATTCAGAGTGGGGCAGAGAATGTGGCAGCTCCCCTTAGGATCTAACCGGTTATGTTGAGGTGATCCATGTGGCATGGGCCTTGCTAAAGTATTGAATGGTGCATGTATAAAGTCAGAATTGTATATATTCAGAAGGCCATCCACCATGTGATTTTCTTGTTCATGGATACCTAGTTCTGCAAGTGAATGTTACTTTTAAATAGGTTTCAAATGCAAAATGCATAGAGGATGCTCAGAGCATTGGACTGCTGGGAGTATACCTCTCTTCCCAATCCTTGAAAAGACGCATACTGTATAATTGAAAGCTAAGAGCAATGCAAAGATCCAACTGCAAAGATGGCTATGTCTATTTTTTGCACAGGATGAGGGCTGGTTTTAGAAGGGCAGAGCTGATGGATGCCCTCTGTGGGGCTTGTGTGTTTTTTCTGGTTTGCTTCCCTGCAGAGTTGTCAAGTGCTAAATGACTCCATAATGTTGTGCAAGGCCCCGGGCATTATACCTCGGGAGCAGGCACTGCCCCTTGGAGGTGCTCACCCTGATGAGTTTGGCTTCCTCTTGGATGATGTGGCTGCCACCCGGACCCTGAACCGTTCTGCTTTTACATACTATCCAGACCCGACTTTTGAGACCTTTGGGCCCAGCGGCATACTGGAAATTAAACCCGGATCCCACGTTGTCCTCAAGGTATTGAAGCAGTCTGTGTTGGGGCTTTGAAAATATAATTGTAATGAGGTTCTCCCAGTGTTTTAAAATACAGGTCTTTCTAGAACCCGCTTGTTGGAAGCCATGCTTGTGACAAATATTTTTTTGCAATGTTATAAGCTTTAAATCCTTTTGGTCAGAGATAAGATAGCCCAGAAGAACAGAGGGTCAGTAGGCTACTATGGCAAATGCCCAGTGGTGAAATCTAAAATTTGTTACCTTTGGTTCTGTGGGCATGGCTTGGTGGGGGTGGGGGTAATGTGACTGGATGGGCGTGGCCAATTTAATTTTTTTTTTACTTTTAAAACAATTTTTTCTACAACCTCTTCGGCGAAGAGGTTGTTAAAAAATGCTTTCAAAAGGCTCTGACGATCCCAGCTGAGTTGCCTGATCGGCAGAGGGTTTTTTAAAAACCCTCTGCCGATCAGGCAACTCAGCTGGGATTGTCAGAAGCATTTAAAAGAAAAAAAGCCTCTGATAATCACGCGGCTCAGCTGGGCATTGGGGGGGCAGGGATTTTTGCTACCAGTTCTCCGAACTTCCCACCTCCATCACTATCGGATCGGGTGATCCGGTCCGAACTGGGAGCATTTCACCCCTGCAAATGCCTCTTATTATGTTTGAGCCACACAAGCGCAGAATTTAATGAGGGTGTATGAGTTTTAATGTTTCTTCCCTTTTCTGTAATGTAACTTTGGCTAGTCATGGGATTCAAATAATTTAACAACTGGTTCTCTGCCCTAATGACTGGCTGGGTGGGTGTGTCATGTAGGCATGGCCAGGAGGTGTGACAGGCAGCACTTGGCCTCCTGCACCTCCCCTGGGAGCAAAAATGGGCTGCAGGGGGGCACCCTGGGCCTAGTAGGCCTCCCTGCACTTACCTGGGAGCAAAAATGGGGCGCATGGGAACTCCTGGAAGGGGAAGGAAGGGGAGGGGCCAGCCAGCAATTTAACAACCAGTTCGCCTGAACCGGCCCGAACCGGCTGCCTTTGGCTGCATAAAGGCATTATGACTATATAAAGACATTTTTTTTGGGGGGGGGAAAATAAAATTAGAAGCTGGTGCAAGATGTCCTGAAAAATATTCTAAGAATCAGGGACTCTGCTCTTCTGTCTTTCTCTTTCTCTCTGTCTCTGTCTCTGTCTCTTTCTCTCTCTTTTTTTTTTTGCCAGTTTCTGGCATTTACTTCCCATTTCTGGCAAAAAATGCCAATCGGATAAAATGGATTCACCTAACAACTGTGGTGTTAATAAACACTTAACAAACGCTAGCAAAAATGCTGCATTCTTGGTGCCTTGACATACAACCTCAATGACTTATGATCGTAATTCTGGACTCAATTTTGGTTGTAAATTGAGGACTACCTTAATCAGTGGAAATGGAAAGCTTGCAAGAAGGGGCAACAGATGTTGCACCGTATGTCCCTTACCATCAATTCATAAGGGGGAAAAAAAACAGTTTTCTAAATTACAATCTTAATTGTAGTTTACAATCAATTCAAAAAATTCTGGCTCATAGGGATCAGGTACTGTAAAAGACATAGCACAGAAGGAAAACAGGATGCCAGAGGGGAGGTGTGGATACAAATTCAGCAATGGTGGGATTCAACCGGTGTAACAACCGATTCGCTGAGCGCGTGCTTTGCATGTGCGTTGCGTTTGGAAACAGCTCTAAAACTTACCTTTTACTGCAGCCCTGATAAGTAAGACAGCTGAGGCGTGGCAATCCACTTTGCCGCGCGGACCAGCTGGGCTTCAAACAAAGGAAGTATAGGTCGGTATAGCGCAGGGGCCGGCAGGCGGGCTCACCTGATCGTTGGAACGAACCGGTTGGCTCTCAGCTGATCATCGGAGCTACCAGTTCAAATAGGCTGAATCCCACCCCTGAAATTCAGGCACTAATTTCTAAAGATTCTTAACAATAACCACCAGAATATAGTTTTCATGGAGGAGGTGCTAAATATTGTCTTTCAGCACATATAATAAAACAGTCCTGTTCTCCCCTAGATTCTCTCCCTAGTCTCTCAGTGACTCTTAAACATTAAATTAGCTCCCAAATCTAAACTGAGGATGGTGTAATCATATATTTCCTATATTTTTCTTCTCAGGGCCGGAATCTGATCCCTGCAGTATCCGGCAGTACACGACTCAACTACACAGTGCTGATTGGTGGAGAACCTTGCACCCTGACTGTCTCAGAAACCCAATTGTTGTGTGATTCGCCAAGCCAAACTGGAGAGCAGCCAGTCATGGTACATCTGATTTGGGGGCGGGGCTGAGTAAAGGACTTCAGTGGCTTCAGCCATTCACCTCCATTCTGGGGAGCGTCACTAATGTTGTGGGCAGATCAGAACTTGTCCAGTTGATGACATTTTACATGCCTTAATACAGGTAGTCCTCAGTTAGTGACCACAATTGGAACTGGAGGTCTGTTGCTAAAGCACCTTGGTTCCTAGGTGGCAAATCACACGATCGCAAATTGTGATTTCACCTCCACATTCTCCACCAACTCTGCTTGTTGGAAGCCAGTTGTGAAGCGCACTTATAGCGATCATTTGATCGTGGGACACTGCAATGCTTTTAATTGTGCGCTGGTTGCAAAGTGCCTGAATGGCGATCATGGGAACACAGGATACTGAAACAATTGTAAATGTAAGGACTGGTTTCAAAGCTGGTTTTATTACACTATTGTAACTTTAAATGGTCACTAAATGAAGCAGTCAGTTCTTGAGGACTACTTGTATGATATTTTTTAAAGCTGATAAATCTCTGGGGAAAGAAAAATTCCCAAAGACATATAGTTTAGATTCAAAATTGACACAAGTGACTTTAATCATGTCCAGCTTTGTCAAATACAAGCAATTTCCAGCTACAAATTTACATCTGTACTTGAAACATTTGGATGTGGAGAAGATGCAGGGTTCCATAAGGAAGTCCTCCCATATCAGGAAACATGAGGTATTTACCCAAACTGTGGGTACTGACTCCTGACCTGGTTGAAAAATGAAAAGTGAATAAGAAAGAAAGATTTAATGACCTGCAGACATTTTCATGGAAAGCCAATCATTCACTCTCAGCTCACCTCACCTCACAGGGTTGTTGTTGTTGTGATGGAAATAGGAAGAAGGCATGTTCGGTATTTTGTTGCCTTGAGTTATTTATAAAAATAATACAGGGAGGGAGGGAGGGAGGGAGAGAGAGAGGGAGAGGGAGAGGGAGAGAGAGAGAGAAAAATAGCATTGCTCTCCTTTCCTTGCAGATCCTGGTGGGAGGTCTGTTATTCTCTCCAGGCACCCTTCACATCTATCCTGAGGCAGCCTTGCCTTTGCCAGCTCTGGTGGGCTTAGGGGCAGGAGGAAGCCTCCTTCTAGGGGCTATCATTGGGGTGCTGGTAGCCTACAAACGGAAGACACGGGATGCAGACCGTACTCTGAAGCGCCTGCAGCTGCAGATGGACAACCTGGAGTCACGGGTGGCTCTGGAATGCAAGGAAGGTACTGACGGGAATGGAAATTGACGGAAGTGCTATAAAACTGTCAAGAAGTGGCCAGAGAAAGAGGGAGGGGGCATTGTCTTTGTTTCCGAGGCTGAAACATTTCATCAATGTCTCCATTGGCATACAGCCCTGACTAACGTCATATTCACAGACGCAGTTCTCATATATCATAGTAAATAAATCTAGAATTTTCCCCAGCTCTTTATAACACCAGGGCTTATTCCCCAGCTAGTTTTGTTTGCTTCTTCTAGATTAGAGGGATCCTTTGTTTTTCCCATTCTTACATCAAAATGTATTTTGTATAGCCACAAAGTCGTGGAAGAATTCATAACATTTCATTCCCTCTTCAGCTCTCCCAAGAGTTAAACTTTGGCAAGGGAGGAAGAGAGGGCACCTTGACTTCCATGCATTTGCATATGCATATGCAACAGACCAAGTTGTGACTCACACATTGGACAAATCCAAGCCAAGATCCTTTTCTCTGCAGTGTGGCAGTGCCTTACGTTCACTAACAAAAGTGAACAGCCCACAAAACTAGACAGTAGGCAAAATTCACCAGGTGTGACTCACAAAGCGAATGCAGGCAAGCCAATATATTTTTCTTTGCAGTGTAGGCAGTGCTTTACCTTTAGTTCACTAGCAAAAGCTGCCATACTCGACTTATGCAATTGTGTAGAGTCCTTTAAATTGGCTCTGATGATATCAAGAGTCTGATGTCGCCTTGAATTTTTTCCCCCTGAAAATCATGGGAAGAGATGGTGGGGGGGGGGGGCGGGGGCAGCCATGGAGAGATTCTGCTTTTGACAAAATACCTATCTCGTGCAATTTAAATTTATAAAAGGAAAAGCAAACATGGCTGTGTTGTAAAGTTGTTTTCACAGAAAAATAAAAATGTGTATTTTGGACCAAAAAAAGCTCATACTGAAAAGTAGAATGCCAATGGTTGTACAGTACATTATTTTCATGCCTCTTAGATGTACGAGCATAAGGGTGGGTGGGTGTGCGCACACTCATGCACTCACACACACACACACTGTCCCAAGAGAATATCCTATAGGGCTAACCTAAGGTACATAACGGCCAAGCGGAATGCATTAAATGGCATTTTCACTTCAGTTGCATAGTATCTCAAGACCAATTGTTAAGGCAATCTGAGACAGAAGATTCCCACAAGCCTCCTTCCTGACCTCTCAATAGCAAGGAAAAATACACTAATAATGCCTTAAAGATGAGGGGGAATGGGTGACCATGACACCCCAAACCAAGTGGTTTGAGGCAGCTCTATTTTCAACCCAGAATGTTTTAGAGTAAAGGAAGGGCAAGCAGAGAAGAGATTTGAAGAATATTATATCGCATGCTTTGAGCCATTATTCCAGTCTGAAATGATAGGTTTACTTGAGCCAGTTTCATATACATAGAGGAAGGATGGTAGCTTCAGAGACGTGATGTGGTTCCAGTTGGCAGCTAGTCTCAAAGGAAAAATTAAGAATTTAGATGCTTTTACAAGCAGGCTTAGCATACACTGGTTACATGTTGCCAAAACATGCACATGTAGTATGTAAGCATGATGATCTGCAGTCTTTTCCACGTGGAATATACCTGTTCATTTTTGCTGCCTGATCTGATGAGGCAGGACTATTGCAGGCCAAGGATGGCTTGATGGTTAATTCTTTGGCTCTGTTACGGTCAAAAGAAGCAGAGTGGAAGGAAAAGTTGCCTTTGCAAACAACTCAACATTTTTAACAGTCTTCTACCTTCTTCAGCTTTTGCTGAGTTGCAGACAGATATTAACGAGCTGACAAACAACATGGATGGTGTGAAGATCCCATTCCTGGATTATCGGACATATGCAAGGCGTGTGCTCTTTCCGGGGGTGGATGATCACCCAGCACTTCAAGAAACCAGTGTGAGTGCTTGTCATGGAAAAATGAGACCTGTGTGACATGCTGTCTTAACAATAATATTAAATTGAGGATAAATTGAGCTAGAGAGATTGGTTTATCCTGAGGTTTGGTACACCGAGGTCTTTATGTTTCGATATCTCTGGTATCATTGTCTCCTGAACTTGTCAACTCAGATGCTTGTTCCTGAAATTATTGAGGCTGATTCTGCTCCTGATATGATGGATCGAGGAGTTCCTTCTTTTCACAGACCAGCACAGAGACCCCTTTAGTTTGTAGATAATGGCCATCAAGCTGAACTTCTTATTGATCTTCATTTCCACTCTTGTTAGATCTACAAAACTTGCATTCAAAAGCAATATTCTTAATAGTATTAAGAAGTGGAAGCAAACAGAGGAAAACTACCCTTTTTTATGAGATTATCTATCTTTCTGTCTATCTGTCTGTCTGTTTATCATCTATCATTTATCATCTATCCATCTATCATTTATCATATCTATATCTATCTATTACCTATCTGTCTATCATTTATCATATCTATCTGTCTGCCTGTCTATCATCTATCATTCATCCATCCATCCATCCATCTATCATCTATCTATCGTCTATCTATCTGTCTGTCTTGGGGCTACTAGAAATGAAGTGGTATGATCCAGCAAGACAGTCTGCATGTTCCAAAGTGCATAGAGGTGGAACAGGTATGTGACATCAAGGGCAGATAAAAAGACTTTCCCGGTTGTGAGCAACATCCGGCCTATGGCATGTGGAAAGCTGCAAGGAATATTTGTCATTGCCCTTGCTAGCCATGTTGCCATATTGGCTTAGGGAGCGGTTTCTGTTTTCTTGCCTCCGCAGACACCACCAAGCACAGAGAAAGGGCTCCGTCTCTTTGGGCAGTTGCTACACACTCGGCCTTTCCTGCTGACTTTCATCCACACCCTGGAAGGCCAGCGAGGTTTCTCCATGCGAGATAGAGGCGCTGTTGCTTCTCTGACGATGGTGGCCCTGCAGGGCAGGCTTGACTATGCTACTGGGGTGCTGAAGCAGCTGCTGGCTGACCTCATTGAGAAGAATCTGCAGAACCGTGCCCACCCCAAGCTGTTGCTCCGCCGGTGCGAGACCTTCTTTGATTCCCATGCTCCTCTCCTCCTGGTCCCAATTAAATGTTGCTATTTAACAATTAAATTGGCAACAGCGAACAGTGCATGAGTCCGTATTATCAACAATATTCTTGGGATAGTCAGAACACAAGTTTCAGACGCGATGTTAGAAGAGTGGAGAGATCCAGATCCTTTTCACAAAACACTACTGCAGGCATAGGGGACTACTTCTTCCATCTCACAGTCGCAAGCAACACTCCTCTATCTTTCTCTTGTTCCAGGACGGAGTCAGTGGCTGAGAAAATGTTGACCAATTGGTTTACTTTTCTGCTGCATAGGTTCCTGAAGGTAAGAGGGCCTGAAACTTGGGCTCATATGAGTGCCTGAAATTTGGGCCACCTTTGGATCTTCAGACTTATTCTTTTACAACCCTGGAATCATTAGCTTCATCAATTTAATGATATTCTCTGCCCAGTGGGAAATTTGAGCAAAAATCCTGGGCACTGTTATTCAGAGATAGAACATAAGCCTTAAATGTGGAAGACCTTAATCTTTAGGGCTTCCCTTAAAAAACGAACAGATAGATTTGGTGAGAATAGAAAATACAGAGCCAGGTTTACCTATCATCTCATTTGCTACCTGCAGATTCCGAAGTTTCCTGCTTCAAGCTTGTCTCTTCCTTACCTAGGAGTGTGCTGGGGAGCCATTATTCATGCTGTTCTGTGCCATCAAGCAGCAGATGGAGAAAGGCCCAATAGATGCCATCACAGGCGAGGCACGCTACTCGTTGAGCGAGGACAAGCTCATTCGCCAGCAGATTGATTACAAGACCTTGGTGAGCTCTTGGGGTGGCAACAGAAGCAGCCAGGGAGCCCACCACATATTCCACTTCACTAAATCATGGCTATGTGTGGGAGAAGGAGCTTGTTGCCTAAGTCATTCTAAGCTTGCAATTTTGGCTTGGAGGTGTCTGTGCCACCAGATTAATGAAGCATTCTCATTTTGTAACAATTGGAAACCTTCCTAAGTGGGTTAATTACTTAATTTCAAAAATGGGGGAACCAGCCTGGAAGAAGCAGAGCGTAGATAGAGCTGGGAATTATGGGTGATGTACCATGAAAGATTACATTGTGCAAAATACCATAACGCTACAGAGATTTGGGATTTGATTGGTACTCTGCAAGGTATTTCATGCTGGGCCTCAGCTATGGTAAAGAAAACAGGTGCTACTTACAGACAGCTGGTTGGGAAGACTGAAAGGCTCTTCAACAAAGTAGCCAAATATTTTGTCCTTCTGTGAATAGGCCTCATCTAGTTTCAGTATCACAAACCCCAAATGCAGTTCTGTTATCTACATCCATTATTTGGCAAAAGTTTTTTTAACACACTGAGCACTGAAACACTTGTTGGGAGCTGCGTTAAAATGCAGAGGTCTAAATGTGTAGTTTTTCCTTAGCTATGGAAGCTGAGAGAAGTGGGATAGTTACTTCTGAATCCAAATCCCAGATCTGCAGATGTGCATACATGTGTATCTTTACCGTGATTAAAATGAGATTTCTTTTTCCTGCTAGACATTATTATGCACCCCTCCTGAGCCACCTGGGGGACCTGCAGTGCCTGTTAAAGTTTTAAACTGTGATTCAGTGACACAAGTGAAGGAGAAGCTCCTAGATGCCGTATATCGAGGAGTACCCTATTCGCAGCGGCCACGAGCTGAAGACATGGAGCTAGGTATGAAGACGGGAACATGGCAGAAAGCAGGTGGGGTTGTGAGCATGGAATGGACCTGGGTAATCAGCCACTGGCTTAAATTTGTAACTAAATAGGAAGAGAGAATAATAAAGCCAACTGTCTTCCCACTCGTCTTCCGGTTTATCCCAGAGTGGTGTCAGGGTGCTGGGGGACGGACCATCTTGCAGGATGAAGACGCCACAAGTAAAATTGAGGGAGATTGGAAGCGGCTCAACACGTTGGGACATTATCAGGTATTTGCCTTCCTTTTCTGGACTAATCAACTGTGAGGTTGGAGATTCGTTCTCCGAGTTCAGAGAATGAACCTTCACCTCATCCTCCACCTGAGCTAAGGATATTCACCACCATCCCTAATTAACTTTCTTAATATGTATGCTTCAGTTTGGGACTAAAAACTTCAATAGTGTACATGAACATATAGTTTTAGCTTTCTTTTAAAGTTCTGAGTAGTTTGTATTATAGTAGTCACGCTTACCATAATATTGCCAGCAGTCAACACATTGTGAAGAATCCTTTAGTCACCACTAGAGTAGAATCCACTGAAATCAAAAGGGGGAAATTGAATTTCTCTGAATAAAGTCCCCCCCCCCAATGGCTCTTGGTTTTGGATTAAGGCTTACCTCAAGGTGCTACTCTTAATAGTTTTGGATTGCCTCAGAGGTCCTCCTCATGTTGGCGGTTTGTTCTTGTATATTTTTTTTAGAAATTAGTGCAATGTATAATTGCTTAAATTATGAACTAAGAAGCTTCCTGTTCAGCTTTTGGCTGGATTATAAATTTGATCAGAGGGCTTTGCCCAAACTAGCTTTCTCTTAACCGCCCCAATATTTGTATGAAGGAGTGCACAAATACTGTGATGATAGAAAGTTAGTAATCCCTTTAGAGCGATCTGCAATCCAGCAGTATTGTCACCTACCACAGGCTACTGTGGTAAACAAACAACAGCCAAAATGAAGCTCAGATCACATTAGGTAGATCATAGTATTTATTTGCAAGTATTTATGAATTGATGTGTTGGCATATTCTCTTGACTGCATGATTGCAGATAGTTCTAAAAAGTTCACAAACTTTTTCTCATTTCTATAACCTTACTCTAGGTTCCGGTAGGGGAATAATGATTCTCCTCAATTTACAGAACTTACAATGACTGCCTAAAATGCATTGAAAGTTTGAAGTGTACTGATAGAAGAGAATATCAGGGTTAGATTGTGGGGGGTCCCTGATGCTCTCTGAGTTTGGTGGTTTTCTTGCAGAAGTTTCATTACCAAACTAGGTGCTGGGATGGTGACATCATCAGAGCACTGATAATGTTACCTAGTTTGGTAATAAAACATCTGCAACCAAACCACCAAGCTCAGAGAGCACCAAGGACTGCATAGTTTGAAGTATGCTATATTAATGCTAAGTATTATTAATGTTGTTAACTGGTCAACATTCCTCTTTCTTCTCTTCCCCCATCCCAATCCATCTTATCTTTAAACCCACTTCCCCCACCCTTCCACTCCTGCCATCTCTGCAATTTAACACACAGGTAGCAGATGGCTCCACGGTGGCCTTGGTTCCTAGGCAGGCATCAGGCTACAATATTGCAAGCTCCTTCACTTTCACCCATTCGCTGAGTCGCTATGGTAAGGAATGGCACCTCCACCCCAGCTACCCACCCACCCCGATCTTCACCATCACAGAGATGCATGTCTGCCCTAAATGACTTGCAAATCCCGGATTTTTCTCCAGCAGCATAACCTAACATTGCAAAGAAATGCTTAATTCAGTTCGGGTGTGAAGGTACTCTAAAACGTAGCAGGGCTGTTTGTGAGTTATGTGCTGCCTGGACCTCTGCCAAAGTAGTATATGAGATAGGTAGGTTGTCCCTGTGGAAGCACCCTTGGAAAGAATTATTTGTACTTTCAAAGGGTTCCCAGGCAAGGGAAGAATCCATGCTTCTTGCCCAAGGAAGTAAGCAGCATGGATAACAGAGGTAGGGAAGGATGGGATATGGATGTAGATGACCTCAGAGTAGAGTCTTCAACAGGGTTTCCAAGGGATTGTGGCTACCTCATTAAGATTTAAGCAGATGGCTACAGACTAGGGCTATGCAGAGATCCAGATTTAAATATTATTTAGAGGGGCAGATGTGGACATGCCTTTTGCGCTTATCAGGAACACCTCAAAGCAGCCATGCATGTTCCTGGGACATGTTCCATACATGTGGGCAGGGGTGGGCTGCTGGGGTTCGGGAGAACCTCTAACTAAGATTCTGTGCAGTTTGGAGTACTCCTAAATTCCAATCCTGGCTGGCCTTGCCCACCCCACCCTGCCCCTCCCAGAAGTCCCCACATGGCCCATTTTGGATGCAGGTAAGCGTAGGTTGTGCATAGAGGCTCAGGGAGGGCGAAAAACGGGCCTACCGGAAGTTTGGGTCTCCGGAGCCTGGGAAGGCCGTTTTTGCCTTTCTGGAGGCTCGACGAAACCCTCCGGAGCCCGAGGAGGGCAAAAATCCCCCCCCCCCAGTGCAGGAGGCCGACTAGGCCACGCCCACCCAGCAACCAGGCAGCGAACCCCTTGCTACAATTTTTGAAGCCCACCCCTGCATGTGGGGTAACTTGCAGAGTGAACTCTTTGAAAATGTATGCTAGAGCAATCCAGACTTTCTGACTAAGGAGCCGAATTCTACAATCTGTATACATTGTGCAAATGTTCATCCTTTCTCATTTTTTTGTAGTTTTCCAAACACTGAAAATCTTACCTGCTTGCAGTTCACTTTACATTTTTAAGGCTGTTGTTATAACCATAAGCTCTAGAAATTTGCTTGAAAGTAAGAAAGAAGTCAAAATGCTTCATTTTCTGGGCTTGCTCTTAATTCCTGCTGAGTTGCAGCATGCTTGTCGTCCTTGAAACTGGAAGGCATACCCTTGAAGTTGTATATTCTGGCATTTGGGACTTGTTTTCAGGATACAGCCTTTCCATCTTTTGTTTGAGCCCTCATAAACTGAGATTATAGCTTTGTGCAAATGAGCCTCTGTCATCTTTTTATGTGGCTTGGCATGCAGAGGCATGTCCTCTCTCTGACACACACACACACACACACACACACACACACACACACACACACACACAGGCTTTACATGGTGCTGTAGATACTTCTTTGCATGAGAAGGGCCACCCCCATTCTATGTGTTCAGCAGCCCCGCAAACCTGAGATCTAAGTTATCAGTATTTCCGTGATCAGTCTTTGACAGGCAGCTCTTGCCACGTCTGAATTTTATTCCCTGGGCTTCCTCCCAGCATTATCCTGGCCTAGCTGTAATTTTCTTTGCTATTCCAGGCACGAAATGTCTATAATTTTACAGCCACTCCCACTTTGTGGTTGGAGCAGAAGGGGTATACTTTACCTGGTCTCTGGAGGGGTGAGGATGATGGTAATAGTGGTTCTGCTCAGATTTCAGGCTCTGAGCCTGAAAGAAAAAAAAAACCCTTCTTCTGGATATAGAAAGGTTTTTTTAAAAGTTTAATCTCGGCTGGAAGGAGCTGCCTGGAAAGCAGGCTCTTTGGCCCAGGATTGAATTGAGCAAACTCAAAGTGACTTCATTTCTCTCCCCTCCCAACCCTTGTAGAGAGTTTGTTGCGTACTTCCAGCAGTCCAGAGAGCTTGCGCTCAAGAGCTCCCATCCTCACTCCAGATCAAGATTCAGGCACCCGTCTCTGGCATCTGGTCAAGAACCATGAGCATCTCGGAGACCCCAAGGAAGGGGAGCGAGGGAGCAAGATGGTTTCTGAGATCTACCTCACCCGGCTTCTTGCCACCAAGGTATGGTTGGAAGAGACCTGGATCTCGGAGTTAGTAGACAGGTTTAGTCTTCACCCTACATCACCTTACATTAACCCTACAACCTGGAGTGGAAGCATTCAGGCAAGATAGTCTAAGTTTAAATCAATCCTTTATTTATTT
>NW_027257259.1:0-31487 GCF_029215685.1 Pituophis catenifer annectens
GACGTTACCACAGCACTGAAAAAAGTGACATGGCCGTTTTTCACAGAGTCATGGGATCAAAATTTGGATGCTTGACAACTGATTCATATCTACAATGGTTGCAGAGTCCTCGGGTCATGTGATCTCCTTCTGACAAACAAAGTCAATGGGGAAGTCAGAATCACTTAACAAGCATGTTACTAACTTAACACCTGTGGCCAGAAAGGTCGTAAAATGAGGCAGAACTCATTTAACAACTGTCTCACTTAGCAACAGAAATTATGGGCTCAATTGTGATCATAAATCAAGGACTACCTGTACTGTTGTTGTCCTGGTTAAGCTTTTTTTCCCCCTATTGTGGGGAAAATTATTTTTCAGATGAATGGGACTCTTTACTAGACAAATTGAGATATAAGGAATGTGTCCTTGTAGCTCACAGCAGCCTCTGGTAAGTTTTATCAGAACATTCCCATAGCAACACCTGAATGTCAAGATGCAAATGTTTTTTTTAATGAAGACCATTGTTCTCCGTAGATAACAGAAGGGCAGGAAGGATCCTGAAGTCTATAATATGTTATTACTTATGAAAGTGCATGCACACATAATTTCCCCCCTCCTTTCTGAAATGTATAACTATGAGTGCATCTCTTTGTCTGCAAGGGTGTGTTTCCCACTAAGTTTTGAGAGGAGACCCGTCTAGTGTGTACCTGATCGTTTACGTTGGGTCCTGGTTTTGATTTTACACTGTTGTCCATATGTAGCTAAGCTTTGTTGTTTTCCCAAGGTGCTCGCTGTGCAGCCCTTGGAAGACCTGGTGCCCCTCACTCACGTGGAGTCAAATAATGGCTCAGACATGCAAGAGCCATCTATAAATCTATATCTGTGGAATGTCTATACTCTGCTGTATATAAGCCTTTTTTCAAAGCTTAGCGTTGACTTAGAAGGATGCTCATTCGTGCTCATTCTTCTTCATGGAAGAATCAGGATAGAGACTGTACTCATACTTTTAAATTTGTTGTGGGAGACAATTTTCAAGAATGCCATGAACATCTTAGAAAACAAAGGGTTCACAGAACACATTAATCCAGACCAGGGGTCTCCAACCTTGGCAACTTTAAGACTTGTGGACTTTAACTCCCAGAATTCCTGACCCAGCATTCCAGCTGTGGAGTTGAAGCCCACAAGTCATAAAAGGGCCATAGTTCCCCACCTCTGTTTTAGAATAATGATTCCCAAACTTCTCAACTTTAAGATGTGTGGCCTGCAACTCCCAGAATTCTCCAGCCACTCATCCACACATCTTACTCAACAATATTGAGAAATGCTGCTTTAGCTCTTTCTTGTGGTCCCTCCCTGTAGAGCTGTACTTCTTTTCCATAATATTCCGCCTGTTGGTTGATCTTTTTCTAATTTCTGGGTTGTCCTGGGGGGATTGGCGAGGAAAGGAGAGCGGGAGCTTCTAGGTGGAACTCTGCACAGTCCCATGTCCTGCCCCAGGGGGTCTGACTAACACTGTGTGGTTCTCAGGGCAACTCCAGATGTCTGGGCCGTAGATCGCCTTAGGCATGCTTGAAATTGCCCCTATAAATATGCTTTCTTGGATAAACTTGTCCTAAGCAAATCATCCTCCACAGAACTTTATTTCTTTTTTGTGTGTGTGTGTGTGTGTGTGTGTCATGTTTTATTTGTTTTATTTATATAGCATTCAATTTTCATCAAATAGTGCGTGATCTGGGTACAGTTACGTTTAAATAGTCATAATACATATCTTTGTTGTGATGTTCATCACCATAATATTGATAATATAATAACAATACCTTGGTAGTACAGTGGTCTAAAGCACCCTGTTATTAAGACCAGCTGCCTGCAATTACTGCAGGTTCGAATCTCGCCAGGCTCAAGGTTGACTCAGCCTTCCATCCTTTCTAAGGTAGGTAAATTGAGGACCCAGTTGTGGGGGCAATAAGCTGACTTTGTATAAATATACAAAAGGATGAAGGCTATTGCTTAGCATATTGTAAGCCGCCCTGAGTCTCTGGAGAAGGGCGGCATATAAATCAAATTAAATAAATAAATAAATAAATAAATAAAAAATACCACAGAACTTTATTTCTGGTCATTCTTTTTCTCCTGTGAAACTGCAGTGGGCTTTAGAAAGAGCCTTGAGGAAGAGATGCAACCAAGACAATGGGCTGATAGAAATTTCCAGTAAGAATGTAGCAGAGCCCAACATACAACAGGAAGAAGTTTGCCTTCAAAACTGCCCTTAAGGTGGCAAATTGTTTGTGGGATAGGAAACTTTAAAAACAAATGTTTGTCTCTGCAAGGAGGATTTCCAGTTATTTTTTATATATATGTAGCAGTGCACCCTGTTATCTGAAAAGGATAACAGCTAAGTGCAATGTGTTAATTAAAACAATAACCAAGAAGCATCCCAATACTTTTGAGCATTAATGTATGCTAATAGGCATAATTTCCTTTTCTTTTGGTAGAAAAACCTACCCTTGCTTCTAAAGCATACAAAATACCATTGCAGTTTCAATTTCCAGAAAACATAATAAAATAGAATCTTGGTAATATCTTCTTAGAATGACCTATTCCCCATGTGAATCATGCATAACGCTTTAATGTGGCCAACAAGGACAATATAGTGTAGACATTTATTTAATTACGACTATACAAATTAGTTGTAAATTTTGCAAAGCCGCATATGGTATTTTCTCTTTTACTGCCGTTTTAAACAGCACAAGAACCATTTTTTTAAAAAAAAAAAAGTGTTTGATTCATTTAACATTTGCAGCGACAGACTGTAGAAAAGGTTGATCCACTGATTTTTCTTCCTGCTTCTATGTGAAAAGAGTCTTTTGGTTTTCCCACTATTTAGCAGCCAGGATCTTTAACAGAAGGTTTGGCCAGGAAAAGAAACCAGTCCTGACTGCTGGAAAGCCACAGATACGTCATTGGAAAAATGGTGGCATTAAGCAAGGCTAAGGAACCATGGCTCTTTTATGATTTGTGGACTTCAACTCCCAGAATTCCCAAGCCAGCCTTATTATTCCCCCCCCCCTTTTTGTGTGTGTGTGTGTGTGTGTGTGTGTGTGTGTGTGTGTGAAGGTGCTGTGGGAAGAAATATCCATCTGGTTCAGTTCCAAGCTGGGAGAAAGACACTGGAAACATGGAGGCTGATTGGAAAGAGGGGTTAATGATGAAACAGAACCACATGGGTTCTGGGCAGCTGACCACATGGAGTTGAGAGGGAGGGGGTTATGCCTTCTCTTGGGCTTTGCACTTGAACTTCCTGTTCCTGTGCAAGAACATGTATTCTATTGGCTGTTGTCAGACTCCTATGGGGCCATGTAGGGGTCATAGCTGGCTCTGTAGGCAAAGTACAAACCCTAGGAGCTTGTCTGAGCTACGTTTGGTTGAAGTTTGGGGTGATGCAGTGAAGGGGCTTGTGTTCTTAAAGGGTGTTGGACAATTCCTATTATGGCTTAATGGCTTTTTTCTGTGTTGGATCTTGGGTGAGGGTATTTGCTTATGAATAGAGCTGTCTAGATACTTGGCTTCTTTCAATAAGCTCTTTCTCTCTTAAGTGCTGACATCTGTTGTGGGCTACTAAGAAAAGTTGTGGGCTGCTTTCTCCCTCTAAAAAAACATGTTTCTTCATTTCTCATCCAGAGAAATATAATATTCTGCCTTTTTAATATTTCTCAAAATATTTCATTCTTCTAGGAGACCACTCTCCTAGAGGGTGCTAACTTTCTACAGTGCAATTGTGGACAAAAAACTCTGCCAGGGAAGAAGGTTTAGCATGATCCCTAGGTTTAATGTTGTGGCACAAGTGACCTAAAAGATGCTGTGCAATTTCCGGTATATAGGTATGAAGTTATCAAAAGCTTTGTTTTTTTTTTCCTCATGTGATGAGGGATAATATCAAAGAACAAAGAACAAAGGAAAAAAGTAATAGGGGCTCACAGCAACAGGGCAAATATCAGCAAATTGGCAGAAATTGTTTGCTTTTCTTTTTTTCTTTTTTTTAAACAGCCTTGATGTAGCCCAGAGGGAGCCTTTCGTTATTGGGACACACAAAACATGCACCAATTTTACGGTTTCAAGTCCTTGGGGTTTCTTCATTTCAGATTTTAATTTTTTTGTCTTGAGGAAGAGATGACCCAAATTATTTCAGATTCAGTTGGGACAGAATTTGAGTGCCATATACTAACAGCCAAATACATTCTTTCTCCAAAAAAAAACAAAAAAAAAAACACACACACAAAAAAAACCCAACCCTGGGCCCAGTTTATTCCTTTTTTTTAATAACAACTGAGAATGAACTGCATGATAGTTTTGCTTTTTTTTTAAAAAAAAAAAGCTAATCTAAAATATTTATTTTTAAATATGTTGCACTTAGCAGAATGTGGATTCTTCTCTCTCTCCTAACTTCAGGATTCATGTTGTCTTTTGAGGCACAGCCTCCCCAAAGCAGTTTACAAGGCACAACATCTTAAACAATAATTTAACAAGTTAAAATAGCATCCTAAAATATTTTGAATAACAGATGCAGCGAGCATGATAAAATACAGATGGACATCCATTCCCTGGAACAAATCTCCACATAGAGTGTTTTGCTGTTTCATATTCTTGGTCGGTAGGCCCAGGGAGAGGTGGGAGGAGAGAGGAGGCAACATATAGGAAGTTTATTAGCTATGCACAATATTTAGTAGCCGCTTACTGCTTTCTTTCTACCAGGTGGCCCTTGAAACAGGAAGCCAACTGAGATGCTGACCTCAACTCAAGCTTTGGGGATTAAAGAGAAGACCTTTGCTTCTTTCGGTGGGCTTAAACTGGATTGATAAGAGGACATTAATGATGAAGCTGACCTGCATGTTTTCCTTCATTCTTCTGTTTGGAGCAGCTGGGCTTCTCATTTTCATCCATCTGCAGGATCCAGAAGAAGTTGTACCCCAGCAAGCTTCAGGTACCTTCAGGTTCTACTTCACTCTGTTTTTACCAAATGTTTTTTTTTTAACTAAATAACACTTATGGGAAAGAATATCCTGAAAGATTTTCTGTAATTCAGACAAGTGGCAAGGTTCAATTATCAGTTGAAGAGAAGTTGTGGCAAACTGTTCTTGAAGGTTCTTGAACAGTAAGGTTTATTCATTTCCTGCAAACTATACATTGCACTGTTGTTCCCAAGCAAACAGTTGCAACCTTTGATTCAATGATGGAAAGTATTGTCAACGTGTATGGCTTGTCAGTTCAACAGGCAATATTTTCCTGCGCTGTCTGTTCTGAGGTGATATATCTAACACTCAGGGGAAAACCCGGCTGACAGCAGTTTCTCAACCAAAATGGAATCACCCCAAAATCTCCTGTGGAAAAAAAGTGCATTTTCTCATATACCAAAGAAAGACAAGTCAGAAAAATACTATCGTGGAAATTGTATTCTAATTAATAGTGAGAAAACGTATCTGTAGCCTTTCACTTAGGAATTAGTGCCGAGTCAAGAATGTTTTCAGTCATGTATATCACCAAAACGCACCTACATACTACTTTCACTAATCTGGCGTTCTTGAGTTTGTCTCTGTAGCTCCAGAATTCTCACAATGACTAGGATTGCCGCATGTTGAAATCCCAGCAGATCCAATGGTTGGGGAAGGTTGAAGTATATAGAGAGGATCTGCCACATTTGGTTTAAGTGGTCTGGAGAGGATTCCTAAGCTTTGTTTGGGAATTCATCTGCTCTTTCAAGTTGTTAAAAACAGTCTTTTGGGGTTTCATGAGGACTAGGTTTTGGCTCTTGTCTAGGTTTGGATGAAAAACAGTAGAATAATTTTGATTGGTTTATAGCATGGGTGTCAAACTCTATTTCATTGAGGGTCGCATCAGGGTTGTGCTTGACCTTGGAGGACCGGGTGTGTGTGACCGGGTGTGGGCATGGCCAGCTCGATGTCACTTGTGTCGGGGGCACCTGTGGTGGCCAAGTGCTAAAGCAGGACTTCCCTGAGACCCTCCCTCCCTCATTATAATCCTTCCTTCCTTCCTTCCTTCCTTCCTTCCTTCCTTCCTTCCTTCCTTCCTTCCTTCCTTCCTTCCTTTTCTTCTTTTTCCTTCCCTCTTCATTCTCCTTTCTTCTTCCTGCCCCTCTTTCCTTATTTTTCCTTCCTTGCTCTCTTTCCATCTTTCCTTCTTTTTCTTCATCTTTTCTCTTTCCCTTTCTCCTTTCATGTCCCTTCTTGCATGCTCAAATGCAAAAGGAGAAACATTTCTCCTTTTGTTTTGTTTTTAGTTTGTTTTGGTAGCCCTCTGCCAGCAAAAACAAAGCTCAGTTTTTGCTGGCAGAGGGCTGCAAAAGACCCGAGTTCTCTTTTTGCCGGCAGAGGCACCGCAGGCTGGTCCTTTGCTGTTTCCAGGCCAGCCCCATGGCCAGCAAGATCTAAGCACCCCACAGTCCAGATCTGGCCTACAGGCCTTGAGTTCAACACCCCTGGTTTATAGTGTTTGTAGGTATCCAATAAAAACTTTCCCCTTACCAAAGTGGTACTATCTGAACCAGCCAAACACAAGATTTCCCCATCAAATTTACTAGGGTAGGGAAAATATTAATATGAAGCAATTGTAGTTGATCCTTGGTAGCAACCAAGTCCTTCCTGTCAGATCCCACCTCAGCATATCTTAGAATGACCTCTGAATTTTTTGTGCATTTCCACAAAAGTGCCACCATATGATATTCCCAAGGAGAAAACAATGATACCTTTTCTGAGGAGAAAATAATCACTGTTAATATAGTCAGTCCAGTTAATTAGAGATAGTGGTCATGTGTTTTGTGGGGGGGCTAGAAAAAAACTCTTGCTTGACATGGTTGAGGAAAACAGAAAGGAAAAAGAGGTTGATTAGAAGTTAATACATCTACTTAATATGCAAGTAGCCCAAGTTCGAATCCCAGAAGGGTATGGCTAGCTGATGAGGGCTAAATAGGAGCCCTGGTAGTGCAGCAAACTAAAGCACTGTTATTAACATCAGCTGCCTGCAATTATTGCAAGTTCAAATCTCCCCAGGCTCAAGGTTGACTCAGCCTTCCATCTTTCAAAGGTAGGTAAAATGAGGACCCAGATTGTGGGGGCAATAAGCTGACTTTGTATAAATATACAAAAGTATGAAGGCTATTGCTTAACGCATTGTAAGCCGCCCTGAGTCTCTGGAGAAGGGCGGCATATAAATCAAATAAAAAAAAAAAAAGCTTGAAATAGATCTATACTAGTCTCCCTTTATTTTTTTGTCAATAAACATAAATTTAACACAAAAAATAGTCTGTCGCTAAAGTGACTGCCTGCAAAGGCGCCTGGATTGGGGGCTGAACGGCTAAAGCGGAAGCAGTATGCTCCATCCCATAATTGGGTAGGCCAGGTTGCCCTGATAGACGGGTCTCACAGGAAAAAACATTTAGATAGGAAATAAATTAAATGGGATAGACTGAATCTGGGAATTCACTGGAATCTCCCTGGAACAGCTCTGGATGATTTGTGGGAACAAATCAAGGGAATGAAGGATCATTTGTCCATACAGTTGTCAAAGTCAGACTTGACTTGATGGCACTTACCTAAGTAGTTTCTGAAGCAAAGTTAAGACGAGATAATTTTGTTCTTCAGTTTTTACTGCCTGCTTTAAAGATGGTAGTTTGTTTATAGCCTGAGCAGCCGTGATGCAAATTAAATGAAAATCATAAAACTTTTAAGTAATGCTTGCATTACTTCCCGTCACCAAAGTACTCCTGACAGTGGCTGTTTTTGTTGATTTGTTACCGTTCATTTATTGCTTCACACTGCAACCTAATTGTTATCCTGTACCGAGAAAGCAATATCGAAGTAATTTTCCACAACATTAGTTACAATTTTCTTCTGATCCTTCAAGTGCAACAATCCCATCCTGTTGGCTTCTCTGAGCATATAAACCTTGATTACATTTATTTCTTGGAAACGAAGACTTAAAATATATATAAAATATATGTATTTGCAACCGCAGGTGTTGTAGAAGCTTTTTCCTGGCGGTTGTCAGATATTTTGTCCTGATATTAGGTGAAGTCCAGAGCATTTTGTTCTGCTTTGATGGACTGTTTTGATGGACAGCTCTTTAAAAAGGGCAAAACAGAATCTATGAGCGCTTGCGTTAAAACTATGCAACATATTTTGTTTGCTGTGTCAGATATGGTAACTTCACCCACTGTAGAGACTTGGAGGAATATCACTAATGAATGCCGGAGTGACATTTGAAGGGCTGCACAGAATGTTCTAAAAAGATGATGTTTGTTTCAAAAGTTGGAGGCAGCTGAATAGATTGCCAAAAAATTATATTCGCCTCCTGAACATTTGTGTTGTTTTATTGCTGGTTTGTTCTGTGCTGTTTGATTGAAGTGGCTGGTTCCTCTTCATCATCCACAATCTTTGGCTTATTTGCTTAAATTCTTAGTGAATGGTTTTGACTGTAACCATCTTCACGCCTTTCCATGACATCATCCTTCCTGAAGCAGGATTGTGGCATCCACGATATCACCTAGATGGCACGTTCCACCAAGTTTTATTGCATTGTGTAGGCAAAACAAATGAAGGCTTGGACCAACAAGGAGAAAGGAAAATGTCGACTGGCGGCCTCTAGGGGGAGAGCCTTCTCTGTGGGGGCACCTACGATCTGGAACGAGCTTCCCCCGGAGATACGGAGGATCCTGGATCTGCGCACCTTCCGTCGCATGCTCAAGATTTTCTTATTTCATCAAGCTGGCCTGGCCTAAATCTTTTCCCCTTTTAAATGTAAATTTTAATTTGTTTTTAAATTATTGGGTATTTTAAATTTGTCTCAGCCAAATTATTTAATTCATTTTTATTTTATTTTAAATTTTTGTATTTATGTGTTTTATTCTGTGGCTGTTCACCGCTCTGAGTCCTTCAGGAGTAGGGCGGTATATAAATCCAATAAAAACAAAAACAAAACAAAACAAAACAAAATATGAAATGAGGTAAAGTGACATTTCAGCTCCATCCTAGAAGTGATGCTGAGAAAAATGTTGTCAAAATAAAAGGAACATGAAAGTGATAGGAAAGAGATTGAAACATCTTTGTCGCTTCTGCAACTTTCCTTTTCTGTTCTAAGGACTTATCCTTCCAAGTAGAACATTGTTTAGATTTAAGTCAACGTGTGTCTTCAATAACTTTTTCATTAAACATACACCCACATCACTTTTCTTCCCCCGTTGGTATCCCCGTGTGCACAGTTATACTGCTAAAGCCCTCCATAGGTTAGATCACCAGCCTTCCTCAGACTGACACCTTCCAGATGATGAATGGGGGGCTGCAATACCCCAGAATTTCTGGCCAGTAGGGAATTCCGGTCATTGTAGTAGCAATATATCACCATGTACAGGTAGTCCTTGACGTACAACAGTTCATTTAGTGACCATTCAAAGTTACAATTACACTGAAAAAAGTGACATGACCGTTTTTCACAGGGTCATGGGATCAAAATTTGGATGCTTGACAACTGATTCATATCTATGACGGTTGCAGAGTCCTGGGGTCATGTGATCTATATTCGGATACTTGACAACTGACTCACATTTATGATGGTTGCAGTGTCCCAAGGTCATGTGATCGCCTTTTCCCACCTTCTGACAACCAAGGTCAATGGGGAAACCAGATTCACTTAACAACCAGGTTACTAACTTACCAATTGCAGTGATTCAGTTAACAAATGTGGCATGAAAGCTAATAGAAAGGATGCAATTTGGAGAACATTTTATACAATCTATTTAGGCAATATATCAAAAACAAACAGCGCAAATAATAATCAATGGTGATTTAACAGATAATTTTAATATAGAAAAAGGAACAAGGCAAGGCTGTCCCTTGTCTCCGTTATTGTTTATTTTGACGCTGGAAATTTTATTAAATAAAATACGTGGGACTGATATAATAAAGGGAATCAGAATTAGACGGCATGAATATAAGTTACGAGCATTTGTGGACGACCTGGTGGTTACCTTAGCCCAACCGGTACAATCGATTACAGCCTTGATGGATATAATCTGCTCATATGGACAAGTATCTGGTTTTAAAATAAATACAGCTAAAACAAAGATAATAGCTAAAAACATGGACAGAAGCCAGAAAGAAGAGATAGAAAGGTTAACAGGATTTGAAATAGTTAAGAAGGTTAAATATTTAGGAGTTTATATTATGACTGCAAATATGAAATTATATCAACATAATTATGAACCGTTATGGCAAAAAATACAGAAAGAGATGGAAAATTGGAAGAAATTGCAACTGTCTTTGCTGGGTAGGATAGCCACTGTAAAAATGAATATCTTACCAAGATTCTTATTTCTTTTTCAAATGATACCTATACTTAAAAAAGATGAAAATTTGAAGGAATGGCAGAAGGGCATAAACAAGTTTGTGCGGTCAGGGAAGAAACCACGAGTTAATCAAAAGATAATGCAAGACACCCGAGAAAGAGGTGGTCTTAAAATGCCCAACTTAAGACTGTATTATGAAGCTGCTACCCTCTCAGCAATTACAGATTGGATAAATTTAACGGAGGAAGAGATACTGAATATTGAAGGATACGGTCTGGTCTACGGCTGGCATGCTTACCTATTGTATGACAAGAAAGTAGATAAGACTTTTAAAAGTCATATATTAAGAAACAATGTAGGCTGGTGGCCCCCAGGGGGAGGGCCTTCTCTGTGGGGGCTCCTACCCTCTGGAATCAGTTGCCCCCTGAGATAAGGAGAATCCATGACCTCAATGCCTTCCGCCGTGCTCTTAAAACCCATCTTTTCCAGCAAGCCAGGCTGGCTTAAGAAGAAATTTTTAAATTCTTTTAATCAGTTTGTGACTTCTTAACTTTCGGGCCAAATTTATATATATTTTTAACTGTTTTTAATATTTGTATTCTATGTTCTTATCTTGGCTGTACACCGCCCTGAGTCCTCAGGGCGGTGTACGGAGAAGGGCGGTATATAAATTGGAAATTAAATTAAATTAAATTAAATTAAATGCTCTACTGCATGTCTGGAAAAAGTATAAATATAAACTAAAGGATAAGTTATCAATATGGACAGTACCCAGACACGCGATAGAGAATATAAATTTGGAGCAAAAGCAAGATAAGTTTACATATAAGGAACTCCTTTATAAGGAAGGAGTTAGATTACAACTAAAATCTATGGAGCAATTAAGAGAAGAAGGAATTATTAAGACCATATTTCAGTATGGTCAGCTGCAGGCCAGATGGAGAGAGGATCAAAAAACTGGTATTTTGCAGCAGGATGAGAATTTGATAAAGCAAATAAGAGATAAAGGTCAAATGCATATTAAAAGGTTGTATAATGTATTAGTGGAAATAGATTCGGAAACAGAGCTAGTCAAGGATTGTATAATAAAATGGGCACAAAACATAGGTGAACCAATAATGTTGGATACATGGGAAAAGATATGGGTTAGAAATGTAAGATTTACACAAGCTCAAAACTTAAGAGAGAACTTTTACAAAATGTTTTATAGATGGCATTTAG
Source organism: Pituophis catenifer annectens (assembly GCF_029215685.1). Lineage (NCBI taxonomy): Eukaryota > Metazoa > Chordata > Lepidosauria > Squamata > Colubridae > Pituophis > Pituophis catenifer. The sequence continues at coordinate 11,552 of NW_027257259.1, forward strand.
ACCCAAAAAAACTAGCCTGCATGTATCCAAATTTACAACCCAAGTGTTGGCGATGTGAGTGTGAAGATGCTACATATTTTCATATATGGTGGACATGTAAAAAAAATTAAGGCTTTTTGGATTAAAATATGGTGGATTATTCAAAATATTTTAAGGAAAAAAATTAAATTTACACCACAGTTTTTTTTGTTGGGAATAGTCACGGATTGTACTGTAATAGAGACTAAGTTGGTTTTGAATTTAATAACAGCTGCCAGGTTACTGGTGGCACAGTACTAGAAGAAGGAAGATCCACCTACCATTGAGGAATGGACATTAAAAGTTGTGCATCTGGCTGAGATGGCAAAAATTTCATCATATCTTAAAGATCATTCAAATGAAAGATACATATCAGAATAGAGAAGATGGATTGACTATATGCAAAAAAAGTATCCGAACAAGAAGATTCATATAGCTTATGAATGAAATATTTTTAAGTAGTTTATGTTTATAGTTCTTGAGTTATAAGGAGTTAAAGACTTAGGGAGAATATGAATGTAATAATTTGTTAGCATATTTTAGCTTTATGTTTGTGAATGCTATACCCTGTGCCTGTTCTGGGAAGTCTAGGGAGGGGGGTGGGGGGGGGAAGGGGGGAGGGGGAAAGGGTGTGGGGGGAAATGTTTGTATTTCTTATAAAACTTTTCAATAAAAAAACAAAAAACAAAAAAACAAATGTGGCAAGAAAGGTCATAAAATGGGGCAAAACTCACTTAACAAATGTCTCAATTAGCAATATAAATTTTGGGCTCAATTGTGGTCATAAATCGAGGATTACCTGTACAGGAAAATGTTTTGGGATGCTCAGAGGAAAGGGAAGGGTTGAAATACAACGAAGGATGAATTTCTCTCACTTCAGTCTGTTTGCAGAACTTCGTGTGAGTGATCTGTTGCTATGTTGCATTTGGACGTTGTATGGAGTGGATTTTAAGCAAAATTATGGCATCTTTGCATACAACAAAATGCTTGCTAACATGTGTGGGAAATATTTTACAAATGGTCAGGAAATAATCAAATGGTCCAGAAATTTATGCTGAGAAGATCAATGGATGGGTGAATGTATCTATCAGATTTTAATAAAAAATTGCCACCCTTGGCAAAAATAGGAGAAAGACGGAGGGGGCAATTAATAAAGCCATGAGAAATGTTTGTTCGGCCAACATTAAGCAGTGAAAAAAAATATTTCATTTAGATTAGTCATGGAACTTCTGTCAGTGATAGTATGATGCAGAAACAAAATGTTACTCTTGGCATAATTTTTGTTAAGAGTTTTGAGTAAAAGATTAAAAACTAACAATAATTAATATAAAATAAAAGAAAGTAAAAGGAGAGGGAGAAAAAAACTCCCTCAAAAGGTGCAAATAGAAAGAATGAAAAGAAATAGAAAGAAGCAGTTTCTGATTTTTTTCAGCAAATAATAAGTACAATTACAAAATTACCTTTTACTCTGTGGTTACAAGAAAAGCTCTCTCTTTCCATTATCTACTCTATTGTTTTCTAATCATCAAAGCCATTTTTGTTTTGTTTTGTGCAAAGCAATTTAGTTGTTTCTAGCAACTAAAATAGATGTTGTCTTCTCTAATCAAAGAAGTCAGTTTTGGTCACCTCTCCAATTTCCATCATCTCAACAAATTCCTCTACTGAGAAGTTTTTCCACTTTAAAAAAAATAATTTTTTATTAATTTTCTATTAATTACATTTCTTGGTGCTTAATAAACATCGTGTTGTCTGGGTATTTGAATTGCTTAGCAATACAAATTCCTTTCTTACTCTCCACCCCCTTTTCTCCAACCACTGGTAGAATAAGTTCCATCTTTGATAATATTCTGTGTCTTTTTTCTGTTTGATTTTCAGTGTATGTCCATTTCTGCACAATCTAGTATCTTCTTAATTATCTCTTTGTCTTGCGGTGTTTCTTCATTTTTCCAATATTGTACGAAGATAATCCTCACTGCATGTAATATTAAATGTATACTTTTCTTATCAAATTTTTCAGATATTATCCCTAATAACATATATTTTCTTTTATGTACACTGAGAGCATATGCACCAAGACAAATTCCTTGTTTGTCCAATCACACTTGGCCAATAAAAATTCTATTCTATTCTATTCTATATTCTATAAAAACAGTTCAGGTTTAAAATCTACATGTTTCCCTATTATCTTTTCTAGCCATCTGTGCATTTTTGCCCAAAATTTTAGAAGTTTTCTCACTTTTGAACATGCAATAACAACTCTGCAATTATCATGCAAAGTTCCATGACTTTTTTTTCCCAACTGCCTATCAATCCCAAAAGAAAAACCTCTGGTTTCAATTGTATATTACAGTCTTTAAGATCTTCTGAATTAGTGTATGTATTTGCATCCAAAACTTTCTGAGTTTTCACATGTCCAACAAACAAGAAATGCCCCTGCCTGTTCACATTCCTGCAAGATATATACTAGAACAGCTAATACTTCCATGGCTTTTTACCAATATTTTCTAGAACTAATCATATGAGCATTTGCTATTGTGGAAATATTTCTTTTGATTGATCATGGATTGTTTTAATTGTTTATTGAATGAGACCCAAGCCATGTTTATATAACACAGTGGCTGTACTTACACTGTCTAGTAATTCATCATGCACAGAGAGTTCAGCGATATTCTTCTTAATCCTTCCCATTAAATAACAGCATTAAGGATAATGTAAAGCATGCAAATAAGATTTCAAGTAAAACAGTATGTGGAAAGGTATTTGTTCTTACAGATATTAGGTATAACAGGAACTATTCAGTGGTGTATTTCAAAAAATTTTACTATTGGTTCTGTGGGTGTGGTTTGGTGGGCGTGGCATGGCATGGCTTGGTGGGCGTGGCTTGGTGGGCATGGCAGGGGAAAGATACTATAAAATCTCCATTCCCATCCCACTCCAGGGGAAGGATATTGTAAAATCTCCATTCCCTCCCCACTCCAGAGGAAGGATACTGCAAAATCCCCATTTCCTCCCAATCAGCTGGGACTTGGGAGGCAGAGAATAAATGGGGGCGGAGCCAGTCAGAACTTTTACTACTGGTTCTCCGAACTACTCAAAATTTCCACTACCGGTTCTCCAGAATTGGTCAGAACCTGCTGAAACCCACCTCTGGAACTATTACTATAATTTTGCAGATGATACTAAGCTGGCAGAATAGCCAACACACTAGATAATAAGCTCAAAATCCAGATGGATCTTGACAGACTTGAACACTGGGCCCTATCTAACAAAATGAAATTCAATGTAGAGAAAAGTAAAGTCTTACACTTAGGCAAGAAAAACCAAAAGTACACATATAGACTGGGTGGAACCAGGCTTAAGAGCAGTAATTGTGAGAGGGATCTTGGAGTCTTAGTGGACAACCAATTAAATATGAGCCAACAGTGTGCAGCAGCCACCAAAAAAGCCAATGCGATCCTAAATTGCATTAACAGAGAGATACAGTCAAAATCAAGGGAGGTACTACTCCCACTCTGTAAAGCCTTAGTAAGACCACACCTAGAGTACTGCATCCAGTTTTGGTCCCCACACTATAAAAAGAGGTTGAGACTCTAGAAAGAGTGCAGAGAAGAGCAACCAAGATGATGAGGGAACTGGAGGCTAAAACATACGGTGAACGTTTGCAGGAGCTGGGCCTGGCTAGTCTAGTGAAGAGAAGGACCAGGGGAGACAGGAGAGCAGTCTTCCAATATTTTTCAAAGCACCTGAAGGTCAGACAAGGAATAATGGATAGAAACTGAACAAGGAGAGATTCAACCTAGAAATTAGGATAATTTTTTTGGCAGGGAAAACAATCAACCCATGGAACAGAAGATGCCTTCGGAAGTTGTGGGAGCTTCAACCCTGGAAGCTTTCAAGAAGAGACTGGACTGCCATCTGTCAGAAATGGTGTAGGGTCTCCTGCTTGGACTAGATGACCTACAAGGTCCTTTCCAACTCTGTTAATCTGTTAAACTGCTGGTGTTAAATTTATAATGAAGAATATATTTTGTACAAGGGGTGATGGTTGGACCAAAGAGTTTACATTTGCAGCTAAAGCGCTGGGCATGACCTGCATCACTTTAATCCTGAGGACAGATAAACAAGCCAGAGATTGGAGCTGCCCATTATTACTGCACTCAGCCATGAGCTCTCTCAGAATAATGGCAGCTCTTTGAACTATGGAAAATTTCAAACCCTCCCCTCCCTTTGCTTACCAGGACAGAATTCTCTGTGCTTAAATCCGAAAAGAACGGCTTCTGCGCAATTCAGGAAACTCAGATCAATCTTGGAATGATTCAGATAAATGACTGCATTGGAAAGCTAACCTGGAATAGACCAGTCTGACAATCCCAGGCTGGAGTCTGTGGAGACCACAGAAGTTCAAGACAGTGCAAGACAAGAGTTTACAAATAAATCCGTACCCAAACATAGATTTTAGAACATAGAATAACAGAGTTGCGGGAACCTTGGAGGTCTGCTAGTCTAACCCTCTGCAAGTGACCCTATATCATTCCAGACAAATGGCTCTCCAGTCTCTTCTTGAGCATCCCTAGTGATGGAGCACCACAACTTCTGAAGGTTAATTGTCTGGTTAATTCTAGTTAATTGTCCTCCCTGTTAGGATTATTCTCCTTAGTTCTAGGTTGGATCTTTCTTTAAGGACCTTCTATCAATTAGTTCTCGTTCTAATCTCGGGTGCTTTAGAGAATTATTTTTGCAGTTTTGTACCACAGTAGATTGCACACAGCCATGGGACCTTAACTTCCCCCCAAATATTAATTTTTAGTATCCCAGAGTTGTTTGGGAATGGGGCATCACTTAAATCAACCAATCAATTAAAAAGAACTAGCAAACAAGTGCCACTGATTTACTGAACTTGTATCTTTTCTGTGTACAATAAACTGTTGGAGGCACTCTGGCATCCCCCAAAGTGGGTGTAAATTTCTATTCTCTACATTAAGATAAAGAAGCAAATGCTCTTTCTGTGGAGCTGTGATGCCGTTTGTTTTGCTGATTGTGGCCTCTCGAGATGGAAACTCTTGGGAACTACCTAACTTACACACACCTTTTCTGGTAATGAGCGGATGATAGATTGGATAGGATCCAGATGTAGAGGTGTAGTGCTCAACTTACAACAGTTCTTTTAGTGACCATTCAAAGTTACAACGGCACTGAAAAAAAGTGACTTATGACCATTGCAGCATCCCCATGGTCGTGAGATCAAAATTCAGACGCTTGGCAACTGACTCGCATTTATGACGGTTGCAGTGTCCCAGTGATCATGTGATCCTCTTTTGTGACCTTCTGACAATCAAAGTCCATGGGGAAACCAGATTCACTTAACAACCAGGTTACTAACTTACCAACTGCAGTGATTCACTTAACAACTGGGGCAAGAAAGGTCATAAAATGGAACCAAACTCAATTAATAAATGTCTCACTTAACATAAATTTGGGGTTCAATTGTGGTCGTATGTCAAGGACTACCCGTACCATGTTTCATGGAAAAATGCATCCACTCACAGAAAGGCTGTTATTGTCCCAACGTCTGTAATGAAAAAAGCCAAATAATGAAACACATCCAAGGATAGTTTTTGGCTTACTTCTATTGTAAAGTATCCAGACTGACTATAAAAATCTTAAATAAATAAGCAAAACTCAGAGAAGCTATTGTAAGCACAAACACGTTATGGAGTTAATTTTTACTTAATGTATAACTTAATTCTGTAAATTCTCATGCAGACTCTTTCAGAAGCATTTGCTGAAAAAGGTTCATGCTCAGTTTCTTTGATATTGTTTTTTGAAGGGGATCTTTTTTCTTCTTTCCTTTTAAATTGAATATTGTTTTATGTGATATTAGTTATGAAAGAGAACGGTCCTGCTTTTGTGCTGTAAAATTATTTTATAAAAACATTAAATCCTCATTACTACTTTAATATTTCACGGGTCCAGTAAAAATTGAGTTTGAACAGCTTAGAAGTGCTTTTATTTACAGATTCCAATATAAGAAAAAGTCTTTTTAAAAATGTATTGGATAATTTTTCTTGCCTCATATATTCAACATTAGTCACTTCTGTAGGCTTTTCAGTCTCTCTTTAGTGTCTAAACATTGTTTTAGAGACCTCATAATATTCAAACCAAAATGGATTCTCGTAATAAATTGGTGACTTCTCCCAATGGAAAGCATTGAGCTAAATTATAAATTTGGGTCCTGCATTCTTGTCCATTGGGATAATAAAACTGATGCACACAAGATACCTGGATGTGCATCTCTCTACAATGGCAGGTTTAAGCTATCTTAATTTTGAAGAAGGAAGGGCAGAAAAAACTGTAAGGCAGCTGTGGCTTGCCTATCCCAAAGTTACAATGGCACTGAAAAGGACGATTTATGACCAGGGGTGAAATGCTACTGGTTCAGATCGGTCAGGGTGAACCAGTAGTAAAAAAAATGCTACCAATTCAAATGAACCGGTATTTCTGACGATCAGCTGTGCCGCGCAATTTAGATTTGCTAGACAGCAGGAAATCCTACTTTCTAGCAAATCTACATTACGCAGCACAACTGCTCCCCCCCCCCTCGCTGTTCTACTTACCTTAGAAAAGACTTCTTAATCCTCCTTTTTCAGCACTACGCGGTAGTGCCTGCGGTTCACATGTGCGTGAAGCGCGCATTTGGCACGCACTGTGCATGCATGCGTGCAGCAAACCGGTAGCAAAGCGAACCGGTAGCAGACTTCGGAGCATTTCACCCCTGTTTATTTCACCCCGGTTTTTCACAGTTATGACCTTTGCAGCATCTTCATGGACATGTGATCAAAATTCAGATGCTTGGCAACTGGTTCATATTTATGACCATTTGTTGTGTCCCAATCATTTTTGGTGATGTCCTGACGAGCAAAATCAATGGGGAAACCAGATTCCCTTAACAACCGGGTTGCTAACTTATCAACTGCAGTGATTCACTTAACACCTGTGGCAAGAAAGACCGTAAAATGGGGCAAAACTCACATTACAAATGTCTCACTTAACAACAGGGCTCCATTGTGGTCGTAAGTCGAATACTACCTGCACAATGTTAAGATAAGACAACCTTCTCAAAGGCAAAGAAGATGAGTAAAAAACAAGGACTGGCAAACCTCAGTCTAAAAACAACCATTCATTACCATCAACTTCTGATGGTGTCCAGGGTCAAAACTGGACTGTGGTGCAAGAAAAAGATTTGCTGGGCCAGTTTGTACGTACCTGTCTTTGTCATGCATTAGAGCTTTGTTAGGTTTTGCAGAGGGAAAAGGTGGGGTGTTTGCTCCAGAGGGGAGGTCAGGAGTCATCCCAGTTAAGATTTATTTCCCGCTGTTTCATTGGAGTTTTCTTGAATGCCAGAGCCCCATCAACAATGCCCAGCAACTCACTGCAATCATTTATTCCAAACATATGCACATGTCATGTTGGGTACAAATTACAGAGCGTGTACACAGCTCAGTGATAACTGCTCATTTCCATAATGCTCTTCTACTCCACAATGCACAGCTTGTTATCTGCACAAGGAGCTTGAAAAATATCTTGACAAAGCAGTTGAGGATAAATGGGAAGCTATATGTAATCCAGAAGAACATACCTTTTAAAGATATTTAAAACAATAGGATGGTACAGGGTGCGAACGTTACCAAGCCATCAACATGGCCTAGAATTCTGAAGGACCTAAAATACAGGCAGTCCTCGACTTATGACCACAATTGAGCCCAAAATTTCTGTTGCTAAATGAGACATTTGTTTAGTGAGTTTTGCCCTGTTTTATGAGTTAAGTGAATCGCCACAGGTGTTAACTTAGTAACACGGTTGTTAAGTGAAGCTGGCTTCCCCATTGACTTTGCTTGTCAGAAGTTTGCAAACATGACCCCAGAACATTGCAACCGTCATAAATATGAATCAGTTGCCAAGCATCTGAATGAGCCTTCACCCTCATCAACTCTACATGCCTGTTTTGCTCTTTGAGAGCACAGAAAGAATGATAGGCTTTGTGTTTTCTGTGTCAATCTTGGAGGGCATAGAGCAGGGGTGAAATCTAAAATTTGTTACTACCAGTTCTGTGGGCGTGGCTTGGGGGGTAATGTGACTGGGTGGGCATGGCCAACTTTTTCTTTTTTTACTTTTAAAAAAGTATTTTTAAATACTTTTAAAAGCATTTTTTCTACAACCTTAAGAAGTTGCAGAAAAAAATGCTTTTAGAAGCCTCTGATGATCAGGCAACTCAGCTGGGATCGCCAGAGGCTTTTAAAAGCATTTTTTTTTACAACCTCTTCGGCCGAAGAGGTTGTAGAAAAAATGCTTTCGAAAGCCTCTAATGATCCCAGCTGAGTTGCCTGATCATCAGAGGATTTTTTTTTTTTTACTTTTAAAAGCATTTTTTTCGGCCAAAGAGGTTGTAGAAAAAATGCTTTTAAAAGTAAAAAAAACAGCCTCTGATGATCGTGCGGCTCAGCTGGGTATGGGGGGGGTGCAGGGATTTTTGCTACCAGTTCTCCGAACTACCTGCCGCCATCGCTACCAGATTGGGTGATCCGGTCCGAACCGGGAGCATTTCACCCCGGCATAGAGTTTCTTCCAGGTTTCTCCTACAGGTGTTTTTGGGATTGATTTCTCTGATAGGGTGCTAGAGAGGTAACTGTGGGTGTTGAGTCTTGATAAACAGCTTCCCATCCTGTAGCCCCTGAAGCTGTAATTGGGAATATTTTCTATTGAGACTTAATTGAATAGTGATACTCAATATTGTGTTGTTGTTGTTAGTTGCGAAGTCATGTCTGACCCATCGCGATCCCATGGACAACGTTCCTCCAGGCCTTCCTGTCCTCTACCATCCCCTGGAGTCCATTTAAGCTCACGCCGATTACAATATTGCGTAGTAGTAGTAATTAATTTACTTCCCCTTGAACATTTCACCACTAAATGCGGTAGATACCAGAACGCCACAAATTCTCTTGTGGGAATTTCACTGAAATTTTCTTCTGCTTGGCAAAGATTTCAAAAATAAATTCTCTTATACTAAAATTGAATGAGAATTGGTAGGAAAGGATGCAGGGGAACTTGAGGTGCCAACTATGTTAACACTAATATCCAATGGGGATATGAGGAATGAGAAATGACTTCTCATTTATTCTGTGTTTCACACTCAGCTTCATGAAAGGGAGAAACACATTGTGGGGGAGTGCCTTTTTCAAGATACTTCCGATTGCTAGAAAGTCTTCATTTTCAGATACATTTATAAATAACAAAATTGCATGTAGTTTTAGATGACCGGAATGGAAAATGACCTTCATATCCTTAGCCCACTGTGTCTCAACCTTGACAACTTGAAGATGAGTGGACTTCAATTCCCAGGCTTCCCCAGCCAGCATCTTCAAGAGTGACAACTTTCAATTGAGCTGTTCTCCATCAATTTATCCCACCCCTCTTTCAAGCCATCAAAGTTGGCCATCAACTCACATTATGACAATAAATTTGAAAAATTAACTTGTGTTTTGTTACTAAGTACTTTCTCTTCTTTTAAGGGCCATCCTCATGTCTCTGTGATTGTGGCTCAAAGATGACCCATTTTTAAGACATGCATCTTCCCAATGACCTTCATCTCATCTATAGCTCACAGAAGAGGCAGTTTAAAGTCATATTTAACTGTTCTACTTCAAAGGAACTTTCTATGCCAGCTTATTTTTCTGCCAGTTTAAGGACTGGAGAAGTGCCGGTTATAAGCACTAAATCTCTTCCCTCTCAGATTGGGATCACTCCTAGCCATAATGTTTGAAAGATAAAAAAAAAAAAGTATGAGCTTTCCCTATGCCATGTTTGATTTAATACACTTCGATCATGTTCCCTCTCATTTATCCCTTTTGTAGCAAAAGAGACCCAGATATTAGAGTCTTCTGCACATTTTCATCTCTTATTGCAGTACATCCTTTCACAGAGAGGCCAACCAGAACTTCTTATCACACCCCAGATGCAACATTTGGCATTATAACATTCACAGTTTTATTTTTTGATTCCTTCCTGATTGGTATTTAGAATGAAATCCACTTTAGAAATTTTTGAGAATATTCGTAGTTCGGGTTGTAGGTTTTTGCAAGCGTTACGTTCTCCGAGCTTGCTGCTCAGCTCCCAGGTGTTTCGTTACCAAACTAGGTAACATCTTCAGTGGGGTTTTTGGGTGAATGGTCTTGTTCATTTATATAGGAACTGGGTGGTTGCTTGGTCTTGTGACTGATTGAATCACAAGACAGATTCTGATCCTGTGACTTTTGACTGGTTGCTGTGAGGTGCAGAATTCAACAGGTGAAGGGGTGGTTGGTTCTGTCATTATAGGTGGGTCAGATGGTCCACTTCCTTATTGGTTCATACGCTGGTTCTAAGTCAGTGTGTTTGTTGATGGACGTTGGTAGAATGCCAGGCTTCGATAAACTTGTGTGGCCAATGACTTCAGTTTCGTCCCAGTTGAACTGGCATTGTTTGTTGTCAGTGTGACTGGTTAATGTTAATGTTAATGTTAATGTTAATGTTAATGTTAATGTTAATGTTAATGTTAATTTTATTTATATACCGCCCTTCTCCCGAAGGACTCGGGGCGGTGTACAGCCAATTTAAAAACATAAATATACAGACATCATCATTAAAAGTAATTAAAATCAATTAAACTGTTTCGGCCAAAATTTAAAACCCCAAGTTAAAACTCCAATTTAAAAACCACTTAAATAGACAGCCCCGCCTGTCGGAAGAGTAGGGTCTTAAGGGCACAGCGAAAAACCCGGAGGTCCGAGATTGTACGTATTTCCGGGGGCAGTTCATTCCAAAGGGCAGGAGCTCCCACTGAGAAGGCTCTCCACCTGGGTGTTGCCAGCCAGCATAATTTGGCCGACGGCACCCTGAGGAGTCCCTCTCTGTGGGAGCGAACTGGTCGGTGGGAGGCTATTGGTGGCAGAAGGCGGTCCCGTAAATACCCTGGTCCTATGCCATGGAGCGCTTTAAAGGTGGTAACCAACACCTTGAATTGCACCCAGAAGACCACTGGGAGCCAGTGCAGCTCGCGCAGGAGGGGTGTTACGTTGCGCCCATAACCATCCGCGCAGCCACATTCTGGACCAGTTGGAACCTCCGAGTGCTCTTCAAGGGGAGCCCCATGTAGAGAGCATTACAGTAGTCCAGCTGGGAGGTGACAAGGGCGTGAGTGACCGTGCGTAGGGCGTCCCGGTCTAGAAAGTGACGCAACTGGCGGATCAGGCAAACCTGATCACCTGACTGGTGATCAGGAACTTTGGGTCATGCCGTTTGATGGCCAGCTGGTGTTCATAACTTCTGGTTTTTAACTGTCGTCCTATCTGCCCGACATAGAACTGGTTACAGTTATTGCAACTGATTCTACATTCACCTTTTTTTTTTATAGCTACCGCAATCAGAATCAACATCTTTATGGAATTGTGTGTCCATGATTTTGCCCAGTTAAGAACAAACTGCTCAGATCCTATCAGTGTAGATTGGATGTTATGATATTTCTCCCTGTATGCATCATTGTATATTTACTTAAACTGCAGCTGCTCTTTGTGTAGTTCATCCGGTTTAAAGAAGTTAAAACTTTCTATTTTAAATACAATTTTATTGAAGGATTTAAAAACAAGATTAAAATTAATACAAATTAAAATGCAGCAAGAAGGAAAAAAGAAAAAGGAAATTAAAAAGTAAGCTAAAGTGCATAAAGAATAAAGGTAAAAGAAAGAAAAGAAAGTAAAAAGAGGTAAAGAAGTGGCTTTTGATATTCTTTACAGCTATATAAGTGCAATAATTTGTATTAAATACTGCAGTTATAATGCCACTTTTCTTAAGGCTGAAGAGGAGTGCTGAGTACTGAGAAAGGATTCCGGTAGAGGACTCTCTGGGCCTGCTGATAATGTCCCTGTTTTCTCAGCGTCCCACAAGTTTAGCCTTTGCAGTGGAGACTGATATGCATGTGTAAAGTTTTATCTCTTAGTTCACCCATCCAGTCAGATATGGAATCAGGAAAATGTTCTTCTCTCCCTCCCTCTCTCTCCCTCTCTCCCTCTGTCTTTCTCTTTCTCCCTCCCTCCCCCCTCCCCCCTTCTCTATCTATGGATGATCATGACATTTATTAGGGAAGATCAAAATAGCCTCTGAAATTTGAAGCTAGGCTGCTTAACAAGGCAAATTGCAGGCATCCTGTGATTCCCACACTCAAAGGTTGGTGCCAGTTTTCAGTTGTTTATAGAACAATGTGAGATGATGGTGTTAACTTTTAAATCTTAGCAAGTAGCAATACTTAGCCAATATGGGCTGGTCTAAAAATAATAACAACAACTCTAAGTAGCCTAGAACCTTCTTATAGCTGGGTGGGAGCCCACCAAGAAATCTGCAGCATGGGCTAGGGTCTCATTGCATTGAAAGGAGATAGATTCTAAGCGAGGGAGAGGCCAGTGGTTATACATGGGTAATACCACTGCGATCCAATCAGATCGAGTCTGTCAGATGAAAACTCCTCCTCCTTCTGCTGTCTCCCAGCTTTCAGACTCGATCTGAATCAGGTCTGACGCTCCACTGAGCCTCTCTCGAAGCTAATTATAGTTTTTTAGCTTTAATCCTATTCAGATACGTTTATTCTTCTCCTAAGCCTCCATCTGCTTGAAAATAGTGAGCAGTTTGCTCGGTGCAAAGGGCTTCGTACCCTGTGCCTGGGAGGCTGATCGGTCTGTGGGGATTGAGCCATCCTAACAGGCTCTCCCCACCGCCAGCGTGAACGGCTCATGTCTAGTACCGCTGCGCTGCCTCCCAGCTTCGCTGGTAGCAGGCTTTGCCGACCGGAGCTTGCCGCTCGTCTCCCCCATCTTTCTGGCGCATTTCCAGCGCCTCTCTGCTGACGGCCCCGGCGACTCACATGTGGATCGGCCCGGCCGCAAGGACCCGAGCCTCACGAACGGAGCGGCAGTGTTGCGCGTTATCGCAACGCTATTCCGGCGTCCCTGGGGCTTTCTTCCCCACACGCCTCCACCTTCCTGCTCCCTGCTGCGGTGAGGTTCTCCGTGGGACACGATTCAGGAAGCAGCGTCTTAAAGGCAAGGCCAGGCGGTCGTGATCCCCTGTTGGGGGAGGGGGTGCATTGGAGGGAGCCCCCTTGTCCCAACAGGTGAAGGGCAAGAGCAGGGTTTCCTCTCCCTCTAGAGTTTCCCTCTAGAGCTTCTCTCCCTGCAGCGGCCGCCATTTTGTACACAGCAGGGCTTCCATGAGGCAAGCTGCCGCCATTTTGTTTCCCTAGTTTTGGGCCCGGGATCTTAATTAATTGATACTACTACATTCCACAGATCCTGATGGCGTCTCGTTCCAAGGCCAACAAGAGAGGGGCAGAGGAGGAGGCTTTACCAGGGCCTTCCTCTGCAGTGCCTCCAAAGAAATCCAAGGGGTCTCACTCCTCTAAGGAGGCAAAACGCCAGGCATCCAAGGCTAAGGAGGAGCTCCGGCTCCATGAAGCAATCGAGCGCTCCATTCAGAAGGCCCTCAAGGAGGCCTCTATTAGAGAGGTCCCACCACAGCCCCAACAGGCTCCTTCAATAGCATCGCCCCCCCTCTCTCTTCAACCCCCTCCAGGGATGGCCCTATTCCGGGTACCTCCAGTTCCCAACTGTCCCCAGATGCCACCGTGGCTGAACGTCCTGTTCAGTCTGAGGTCCACGAGGCCCTTTTCGGGCCTTCTGTTGACCAGGCTCCCAGGGGAACTTCACCTCCCCCTGCCACTGTTCCCCCCCAACCCCCTGGGGCTACTACGGAGTCTCCTTCGGTTTCCACCCTAACCCCTGAATTGGCAGCATTCCTTCACCAGGCCATCCAAAAAGGGGTTCAACTGGAGCTCCAGCGTCGCACAGCCTCATGGGTGGCTGCCTCAGCCTCCTCTCTCATAGATGTTGAAGGGTTTCAATTTGGGGAGTCTGCCAATCCCATCGGAACTGTGGCCCCCTCGGCTACCTCGGATCATCATTCTCTGCCAGAGCTAGAGGCTAGGGAATAGGACCTTTCGGAGGATGAGGACCTTGCTCCAGACCAGCCTTCGTTCGTGGGCTTATTTAAGCCTCAACTATTCCGGTCCCTACTCTACAAAGCAAAGGTCACCACTGGATTGGGCATCTCTCAGCCCACTCCCCCATCGGGAGTTCCTCCGGAGACATCGGTACCCCTCTTTGAGGAACCTATTTCGGAGGTAGAGGAAATTCCAGGGCCCAAACTCTTTAAGGACGTTCTACAACGTCAGTGGGCCAATCCGGTCTCGGGGCCTAACCCCAATTCTCTGGACAGGCACCTGTACAACTTGGCACCTGATATTGCCTCTTTACTTCAGATTCCAACGGTAGACCCCCCGGTGGTGGCTCTCTCAAACCCCTCCAACGTGGCTGCTCCCCCTGAGGAAGCCCTTCGCCCCGAGGAAAAGCGCCTTGACAATTCTCTTGTCAAGGCACACATGGCCTCAACCTGGGCAGCCAGAGCTGCCATGGCTTCCTCTTTCTTCAACAGAGCTTCTATTCTGTGGCTCCGCCAGTTGAAGGACCGTCTTCCTTTGTCGGACGCTCGGTCCCATCAGGACCTAAATAAGATCCTGGCGGCCCTAGAATTCTCTGCAGACACGACTCTGAATTCATCACGTTTCGCGGCCAAGTCAATTGGGGCCACGGTGACTTCACGGCGCCTGCTTTGGCTTTGCTAATGGCAGGCTGACGCCAAGTCAAAATGGCGCCTTGCTTCATCCCCCTTTGCTGGCCCGGCCCTTTTCGGGGCTCCCCTCGAACCCCTCCTGATCGAAACCAACCATCAACTTCGCCAAGAGCCACCTGGTACCGTCGACCCGCATACAACATCTGGAAGCTGTCATCGATACGGTCGAGAGCAGGGTCTTCCTTTCCCAGGAGCGCCTGACCAGTTTGCGGTCTCTGGTCAGGTCGGTGGCCAGGAGATGCTCCGTCTCTCTGGCGACCCTCTCTCAACTTCTGGGAAAGATGGTTTCCTGCATAGGAATCGTTCCTTGGACCCGTCTCCACTGCAGGGACCTGCAGTGGTTTCTTCTCCTGTACCAGAAGTGCCGCTTATCGGCCTCCAGCCGGATGGTCACCCTTCCTCCGAGGTCCGAATAGCCCTAGGGTGGTGGCTGTCCCCTGCTCTTCTCAAGGGGAAGGAGTTCCGGGAATCCAACCCCCTCGTGATAACGACGGATGCCAGCCTCCACGGCTGGGGAGCTCATCTACTCTCCTCCATGGCCCAGGGTCGATGGACTCAGGAGGACCTGAGTCACAACATCAATTGGCTAGAGCTCCGAGCCATCCACCTGGCTCTCCGTGTCTTTTGGGACCAAGTACAGGATCGCCATGTCATAATTCGGACGGACAACGTGGCCGCCAAGGCCCATGTAAACCGCCTAGGGGGGACCCGCTCTCGCGTCCTCATGGAGGAAGCCAAGAGATTGGAAGCCTGGGCGGAGACTCACCTGAAGTCTCTTCGGGCCTCTCACATATTGGGACAATCCAACACACAAGCCGACTGGCTCAGCTGGTCCACCGTCGATCAGGGCGAATGGCAGCTCGACCCTGCCCTGTTCCTCCGGATTGCGGATCTCTTCGGCCTTCCGACAGTGGACCTGTTTGCAACTCACGCCAATTGGCAGACTCTTCGCTTTGTTTCCAGGTTTTACGACCCGAGGGCGGAGGCAACGGATGCTCTGAACTGCAGGTGGCCCGCAGGTCTCCTCTACGCCTTTCCCCCCATCCCTCTTCTTCCCAAGGTAATCCGGAAGATCCTGGAGGAGGAAGCCGAGCTGAATTCTGATAGCGCCCCACTGGCCGCGCCGGCCGTGGTTCGCCGACCTCCAGATGCTGTCGACACGCCCGCCATGGCGTCTCCCTCCGGGGGAGGTCATCCTTCACCAGGGGCCTCTTCTACACCCGGACGCCCACTGGCTTCACTTAACCGCCTGGAGGTTGAGCGGCGCCTCCTGAAGGCATCCCACCTGCCGGACCGACTCATCGACACCATCCTGGCAGCACGTCGGCCGGCGACGAGGTGCATCTATGGAGCCACTCGGCGGGCCTTCACTCTCTGGTGCTCGAGGAGGAACCTGGATCCAGGTTTGGCATCTACAAAACAGGTACTGCTTTTTCTTCAGGAGGGGTGGACGCTGGGTTGGCCCCCAATACTCTTCGGAGACAGGTGGCCGCCCTCTCATCCATCTTATGTTTTGGCTCCCGGAGTTCTTTGGCGGATCGCCCGCTTATCTGTCTCTTCCTCCGGGGAGCTTCCAACCTTCGCCCACCTCCCGTGCACTGATACCCGTCCTGGGATCTGCCCAAGGTCCTAGCGGCTCTCACACAAGGCCCCTTCGAGCCTCTGCGAACGGTGCCCTTACGCTTCCTCTCGTACAAGGTGTCCTTTTTAGTTGCCATCACCTCCGCCAGACAGATTTCGGAGTTGGCCGCCCTCTCGGCCCGAGCCGACCTCTGTATTTTCCACTCCGACAGGGTGGTTCTCCGCCTGGATCCCACCTTCCTCCCTAAAGTAAACACCCTTTTCCATCAGACACAGGAACTAATCCTGCCCGATTTTTGCCCTAACCCCTCCCACCCTCGGGAACGCTCCTGGCATTCCCTGGATGTTCGTCGGGCCCTTCGTATTTACCTCCGACGAACTTCCTCTTTCTGTCGGTCGGAAGGCCTCTTTGTTTCCTTCCAACCGGCTACCCTGGGGCTTAAGGTTTCTTCCCAAATGGTGGGTCGCTGGATAAGGGCCACAATTACTACGGCTTATGGGGCTCAAGCCTTGCCAGTTCCTCGCCACCTGACGGCCCACTCTACCAGAAGTGCGGCTACCTCGGCGGCCTGGGCCACTCAGGCCCCCCTCCTGGAGGTTTGTCGGGCCGCCACATGGACGTCTCCGACCCCCTTCATCCGCCATTATAAAATTGACAGCTTCGCATCGGCGGAGGCGGCATTCGGTCGCCGAGTTCTACAACAAGTATGTGCGGGGGGTGTCTCTACGTCCCAGACGGGTCCCTCCCTATAGATGGGGTCCTTTGGCATGTCCCATGTATAACCACTGGCCTCTCCCTCGCTTAGAAGGGGCGTTGGCTTACCTGAACGCCTTTCTGAGAGCGGAGAGGCCAGTGGTTATCCCCACCCTTCTCCGCCAGTACGTTTCGCCGGTGTTGTCGGTTTTTCCTTTCCTATTGGTTTTTCCTTTCCTTCCAGATCAGTGAGAGCGTCTTACGTCTGTCCAAATCTCGTCCGAAAGCCGGGAGACAGCAGAAGGAGGAGGAGTTTTCATCTGACAGACTCGATCTGATTGGATCGCAGTGGTATTACCCATGTATAACCACTGGCCTCTCCGCTCTCAGAAAGGGCGTTCAGGTAAGCCAACGCCCCTTCCACCCCCTCCCGTTATGGCCAGATAAAGTATGTCAGTGGTGACCCTGAAGTTGCTAGGAGTCAAACTTGGTGTGATTGGTTTTTGTCTAAGAAACTTGAGAACAAAGACCCAAAGGTTCTGTAGGAAGCCCCTCTCCCGAGATTAAAATATTCTTTATTCTTAATTTTAAAAAGAGGCAAGATAGAATATTTCCCCAAAGGAGGAATGGAGAAAAATCTTAGTTAACAAAGGCAGAAAGCAGCCACAGTCTTCCTGCCATAGGAAAACAACTTCAAACTAAGCTTGAAGAGGCTGCCCTTTGGGAATGCAGATTTTGTACCCATTCAGAAAGACCAGGCCGTCCTATTCATAAACAAAATGCCTTTAGATACAGCTCCCCCAGGCTGGAGCTGGAGATTAAGAATTTACATTCCCCCACCCAAATTCTAAAGACAGGACATGACCTTTAAGACATAATAGGTTTAACTCACTCACTACCATTGAAATAGCAAAAGTCACAAGCCTCACTGCATTGCACAACCCTCTGAAGCATCTCAATCACAAAACCCCAGAACCTAATAAAGATCCATCCACTCACTCAGCCACTTTGTCAGCCACCCCAGAAACATGCTGCTGTCACTGAAGTTTCTGGAAAGCAAATAAACAGAGACTGTCTTTCCAACCAACCAGCCTCCATTTCATCTCCAGCGTCTTTCTCCCGGGTTGGAACTAGACCTGCTTTTTCTTCCCCCAATTCCCTCTGGCATCATTCCATCATGGAAGGCCGATTTCCCTGGCACCTGGGAGAGTTGTGTCCTCCATGACTCCCAGACTCTCCTCCCTCCACCTTTAGAAGAACAGCTGGATGCCCCTCTGTCACCAGGCCTGGAGGGGCAGTTTCTTTCTCATGTGTAAATGTATTAGTCACCCTATATCAACTTTCTCAGGAAAATGCATTAAAAGAACAAGGTTAAATATAAATACAAAGATATAAGAGCTATCAGTGAAACAGCTGTTGCTGAAAGGATCTGAGATTAAAGCAGCAAAGATAGAACGAAGTTTACAAAAATGCAGCGCAGAAGTGCAGAGTTTAGATTCTAAATCACGATATGGATGTTTGGAATGCCATCTGAATTCAATTGCTGCTTACCTTGAGCCTTAAAAATATGAGCCTTCATTGGCACTAAACAATGCCATCTCTCTCACCCAACCTGGTATCTTTGTCTTGTTTGGAGTATAACTGAGCTTTGATTCTTAGTAATGTAGGAAGTTAGCACCCGCCCCCCTCCTAGAAGAATGAAATATTTTAGGAAATATTAAAGAGGCAGAATATTATATTTCCCTGGATGAGAAAAGGAGAAACATGTTTTTAAAGACAAAGCAGCTTCCTGCAGCTCCCTGCCCCCCCACTTCCCCCGCTTCAGCTCCAGGGTGATGGGATTAAGACATGGCCCTCAGGCAGAGATGGGTTTCAGCAGGTTCTGACCCAGTTCTGGAGAACTGGTAGCAGAAATTTTGAGTAGTTCAGAGAACTGGTAGTAAAAATTCTGACTGCCCCCGCCCCCATCTATTCTCTGCCTCCCAAGTACCAGCTGATCGGCAGGAAATGGGAATTTTTTTTTTTAATTTGATTTATATGCTGCCCTTCTCCGGAGACTCAGGGCGGCTTACAATGCGTTAAGCAATAGCCTTCATACTTTTGTATATTTATACAAAGTCAGCTTATTGCCCCCACAATCCGGGTCCTCATTTCACCTACCTTAGAAAGGATGGAAGGCTGAGTCAACCTTGAGCCTGGTGAGATTTGAACTTGCAGTAATTGCAGGCAGCTGAATGTTAATAACAGGGTGCGTAGACCACTGTACTATCAAGGCTCTTTTGCAGTAACCTTCCCCTGGAGTGGGGAGGGAATGGAGATATTACAGTATCCTTCCCCTGCCACGCCTATCAAGCCATGCCCATGATGCCATGCCACGCCCACCAAGCCACACCCACAGAACCGGTAGTAAAAAATTTTGAAACCCACCACTGCCCTCAGGACATGATAGGATTAGCCCTCTACCCATCTAGCAACAGAACTCACCACATGGCACCTGGGGAGATTGCATCACCCAGCAAGAGTCAACCAAGCTTGGGACTCAAGACACTACAAAATTACCCCTGCATGGGCCCATGGGAATCTGACAACCAATCAGAATACAGGAACAGGAAGCTCCAAGGAGGGGCCCAAGAGAGGGTTTAAATCTCTCTCTCTCCCATGTGCTTTTTTGCCCAGGACCTCAAACCCATGTGGTCCTATCCACCATTAAACCATCTTTCCAAGCAGCCTCCATGTTTCCAGTGTCTTTCTCCCCACTTGGAACTGAACCCAGATGGACATTTCTTCCAACAGTAACAAATTAGAAAAAATGTGCCCTAGTGCCACTAGTAGAGATTGTTTCATGTGACACAGCTGGGAGCAGTCTTTCTTTTT
>NW_027257260.1:0-31381 GCF_029215685.1 Pituophis catenifer annectens
CTACTGCCAATTCTGAGATACACTTTGGTCTAACCCCTCAGGGAAAGCACATACTTGAAAATTGAATGCGGTTTTGCGCTTTTCAGACCGTGTGGATCATGAATATGTGTTTCTTCTGCAAATCTGAGTGTCAGATTTCAGTAGGGCTGAATTGAGCCCTACTGCCAATTCTGAGATACACTTTGGTCTAACTCCTCAGGAAAGCTCATATTGAAAATTCAATGCGTTTTTGCGCTTTTCAGACCGTGGGGATCATGAATATGTGTTTCTTCTGCAAATCTGAGTGTCAGATTTCAGTAGGGCTGAATTGAGCCCTACTGCCAATTCTGAGATAACACTTTGGTCTAATACCTCAGGGAAAGCTAATATTAAAAATTCAATGCGTTGTTTCCGCTTTTCAGACCGTGGGGAACATGAATATTTGTTCCTTCTGCAAATCTGAGCTCTGTGTCAAAAGTTACGTTTTCTAGCTGAATTGAGCCCCTACCGCCAATTCTGAGATACACTTTGGTCTAACACCTCAGGGAAAGCTAATATTGAAAATTCAATGCGTTGTTGCGCTTTTCAGACCGTGGGGATCATGAATATGTGTTTCTTCTGCAAATCTGAGCTCTGTTTCAAAAGTTATGTTTTCTGGCTGATTTGAGCCCTACTGCAAATTTTGAGATGCTCTTTGGTCTAACTCCTCAGGGAAATCTCGTACTTGAAAATTGAATGCCTTTTTGCTCTTTTCAGACCGTGGGGAACATGAATATGTGTTCCTTCTGAAAATCTGAGCTGTGTGTCAAAAGTTATGTTTTCTTACAGAATTGAGCCCTACGGCCAATTCTGAGATACACTTTGGTCTAACTCCTCAGGGAAAGCTCATATTGAAAATTCAATGCGTTTTTGCGCTTTTCAGACCGTGGGGATCATGAATATGTGTTTCTTCTGCAAATCTGGGTGTCAGATTTCAGTACGGCTGAATTGAGCCCTACTGCCAATTCTGAGATACACTTTGGTCTAATACCTCAGGGAAAGCTAATATTGAAAATTCAATGCGTTTTTGCGCTTTTCAGACCGTGGGGATCATGGATATGTGTTTCTTTTGCAAATCTGAGCTCTGTGTCAAAAGTTATGTTTTCTTACAGAATTGAGCCCTACTGCCAATTCTGAGATAAACTTTGGTCTAACTCCTCAGGGAAAGCACGTACTTGAAAATTGAATGCGGTTTTGCGCTTTTCAGACCGTGTGGATCATGAATATGTGTTTCTTCAGCAAATCTGAGTGTCAGATTTCAGTAGGCTGAATTGAGCCCTATTGCCAATTCTGAGATGCACTTTGGTCTAACTCCTCAAGGGAAAGCACGTACTTGAAAATTGAATGCGTTTTTGCGCTTTTCAGACCGTGGGGATCATGAATATGTGTTTCTTCAGCAAATCTGAGTGTCAGATTTCAGTAGGGCTGAATTGAGCCCTACTGCCAATTCTGAGATACACTTTGGTCTAACTCCTCAGGGAAAACTCATATTGAAAATTCAATGCGTTTTTGCGCTTTTCAGACCGTGGGGATCATGAATATGTGTTTCTTCTGCAAATCTGAGTGTCAGATTTCAGTAGGGTTGAATTGAGCCCTACTGCCAATTCTGAGATACACTTTGGTCTAATACCTCAGGGAAAGCTAATATTGAAAATTCAATGCGTTGTTCCGCTTTTCAGACCGTGGGGAACATGAATATTTGTTCCTTCTGCAAATCTGAGCTCTGTGTCAAAAGTTAAGTTTTCTAGCTGAATTGAGCCCTACCGCCAATTCTGAGATACACTTTGGTCTAACACCTCAGGGAAAGCTAATATTGAAAATTCAATGCGTTGTTGCGCTTTTCAGACCGTGGGGATCATGAATATGTGTTTCTTCTGCAAATCTGAGCTCTGTTTCAAAAGTTATGTTTTCTGGCTGATTGAGCCCCTACTGCAAATTTTGAGATGCTCTTTGGTCTAACCTCCTCAGGGAAAGCTCGTAATTGAAAATTGAATGCGTTTTTGCGCTTTTCAGACCGTGGGGATCATGAATATGTGTTTCTTCTGCAAACCTGAGTGTCAGATTTCAGTAGGGCTGAATTGAGCCCTACTGCAAATTCTGAGATGCTCTTTGGTCTAACTCCTCAGGGAAATCTCGTACTTGAAAATTGAATGCCTTTTTGCTCTTTTCAGACCGTGGGGAACATAAATATGTGTTCCTTCTGAAAATCTGAGCTCTGTGTCAAAGTTATGTTTTCTTACAGAATTGAGCCCTACTGCCAATTCTGAGATACACTTTGGTCTAACCCTCAGGGAAAGCACGTACTTGAAAATTGAATGCGTTTTTGCGCTTTTCAGACCGTGGGGATCATGAATATGTGTTTCTTCAGCAAATCTGAGTGTCAGATTTCAGTAGGGCTGAATTGAGCCCTACTGCTAATTCTGAGATACACTTTGGTCTAACTCCTCAGGGAAAGCTCATATTGAAAATTCAATGCGTTTTTGCGCTTTTCAGACCGTGGGGATCATGAATATGTGTTTCTTCTGCAAATCTGAGTGTCAGATTTCAGTAGGGCTGAATTGAGCCCTACTGCCAATTCTGAGATACACTTTGGTCTAATACCTCAGGGAAAGCTAATATTAAAAATTCAATGCGTTGTTCCGCTTTTCAGACCGTGGGGAACATGAATATTTGTTCCTTCTGCAAATCTGAGCTCTGTGTCAAAAGTTACGTTTTCTAGCTGAATTGAGCCCTACCGCCAATTCTGAGATACACTTTGGTCTAACACCTCAGAGAAAGCTAATATTGAAAATTCAATGCGTTGTTGCGCTTTTCAGACCGTGGGGATCATGAATATGTGTTTCTTCTGCAAATCGGAGCTCTGTTTCAAAAGTTATGTTTTCTGGCTGATTTGAGCCCTACTGCAAATTTTGAGATGCTCTTTGGTCTAACTCCTCAGGGAAATCTCGTACTTGAAAATTGAATGCCTTTTTGCTCTTTTCAGACCGTGGGGAACATGAATATGTGTTCCTTCTGAAAATCTGAGCTCTGTGTCAAAAGTTATGTTTTCTTACAGAATTGAGCCCTACTGCCAATTCTGAGATAAACTTTGGTCTAACTCCTCAGGGAAAGCACGTACTTGAAAATTGAATGCCTTTTTGCTCTTTTCAGACCGTGGGGAACATGAATATGTGTTCCTTCTGAAAATCTGAGCTCTGTTTCAAAAGATATGTTTTCTGGCTGAATTGAGCCCTACCGCCAATTCTGAGATACACTTTGGTCTAACTCCTCAGGGAAAGCTCATATTGAAAATTCAATGCGTTTTTTTGCGCTTTTCACACCGTGGGGATCATGAATATGTGTTTCTTCTGCAAATCTGGGTGTCAGATTTCAGTACGGCTGAATTGAGCCCTACTGCCAATTCTGAGATACACTTTGGTCTAATACCTCAGGGAAAGCTAATATTGAAAAATTCAATGCGTTTTTGCGCTTTTCAGACCGTGGGGATCATGGATATGTGTTTCTTTTGCAAATCTGAGCTCTGTGTCAAAAGTTATGTTTTCTGGCTGAATTGAGCCCTACTGCCAATTCTCAGATGCACTTTGGTCTAACTCCTCAGGGAAAGCACGTACTTGAAAATTGAATGCGTTTTTGCGCTTTTCAGACCGTGGGGATCATGAATATGTGTTTCTTCTGCAAATCTGAGCTCTGTGTCAAAAGTTATGTTTTCTGGCTGAATTGAGCCCTACTGCCAATTCTGAGATACACTTTGGTCTAACTCCTCAGGAAAAGCTCATATTGAAAATTCAATGCGTTTTTGCTTTTTTCAGACCATGGGGACATGAATATGTGTTTCCTCTGTAAATCTGAGCTCTGTGTCAAATGTTATGTTTTCTGGCTGAATTGAGCCCTACTGCCAATTCTGAGATACACTTTGGTCTAATAGCTCAGGGAAAGCTCATATTGAAAATTCAATGCGTTTTTGCGCTTTTCAAACCGTGGGGATCATGGATATGTGTTTCTTTTCCAAATCGGAGCTCTGTGTCAAAAGTTATGTTTTCTGGCTGAATTGAGCCCTACTGCCAATTCTGAGATACACTTTGGTCTAACTCCTCAGGGAAAGCTCATATTGAAAATTCAATGCGTTTTTGCTTTTTTCAGACCATGGGGGACATGAATATGTGTTTCGTCTGTAAATCTGAGCTCTGTGTCAAATGTTATGTTTTCTGGCTGAATTGAACCCTACTGCCAATTCTGAGATGCACTTTGGTCTAACTCCTCAGGGAAAGCACGTCCTTGAAAATTGAATGCGTTTTTGCTCTTTTCAGACCATGGGGATCATGAATATGTGTTTCTTCTGCAAATCTGAGTGTCAGATTTCAGCAGGGCTGAATTGAGCCCTACTGCCAATTCTGAGATGCACTTTGGTCTAACTCCTCAGGGAAAGCTCATACTTGAAAATTGAATGCCTTTTTGCTCTTTTCAGACCGTGGGGAACATGAATATGTGTTCCTTCTGAAAATCTGAGCTCTGTTTCAAAAGTTATGTTTTCTGGCTGATTTGAGCCCTACTGCCAATTCTGAGATACACTTTGGTCTAACTCCTCAGGGAAAGCTCATATTGAAAATTCAATGCGTTTTTGCGCTTTTCAGACCGTGGGGATCATGAATATGTGTTTCTTCTGCAAATCTGGGTGTCAGATTTCAGTACGGCTAATTGAGCCCTACTGCCAATTCTGAGATACACTTTGGTCTAATACCTGAGGGAAAGCTAATATTGAAAATTCAATGCGTTGTTCCACTTTTCAGACCGTGGGGAACATGAATATTTGTTCCCTTCTGCAAATCTGAGCTCTGTGTCAAAAGTTAAGTTTTCTAGCTGAATTGAGCCCTACCGCCAATTCTGAGATACACTTTGGTCTAACACCTCAGGGAAAGCTAATATTGAAAATTCAATGCGTTGTTGCGCTTTTCAGACCGTGGGGATCATGAATATGTGTTTCTTCTGCAAATCTGAGCTCTGTTTCAAAAGTTATGTTTTCTGGCTGATTTGAGCCCTACTGCAAATTTTGAGATGCTCTTTGGTCTAACTCCCTCAGGGAAAGCTCGTAATTGAAAATTGAATGCGTTTTTTGCGCTTTTCAGACCGTGGGGATCATGAATATGTGTTTCTTCTGCAAACCTGAGTGTCAGATTTCAGTAAGGGCTGAATTGAGCCCTACTGCAAATTCTGAGATGCTCTTTGGTCTAACTCCTCAGGGAAATCTCGTACTTGAAAATTGAATGCCTTTTTGCTCTTTTCAGACCGTGGGGAACATAAATATGTGTTCCTTCTGAAAATCTGAGCTCTGTGTCAAAAGTTATGTTTTCTTACAGAATTGAGCCCTACTGCCAATTCTGAGATACACTTTGGTCTAACCCCTCAGGGAAAGCACGTACTTGAAAATTGAATGCGTTTTTGCGCTTTTCAGACCGTGGGGATCATGAATATGTGTTTCTTCAGCAAATCTGAGTGTCAGATTTCAGTAGGGCTGAATTGAGCCCTACTGCTAATTCTGAGATACACTTTGGTCTAACTCCTCAGGGAAAGCTCATATTGAAAATTCAATGCGTTTTTGCGCTTTTCAGACCGTGGGGATCATGAATATGTGTTTCTTCTGCAAATCTGAGTGTCAGATTTCAGTAGGGCTGAATTGAGCCCTACTGCCAATTCTGAGATACACTTTGGTCTAATACCTCAGGGAAAGCTAATATTAAAAATTCAATGCGTTGTTCCGCTTTTCAGACCGTGGGGAACATGAATATTTGTTCCTTCTGCAAATCTGAGCTCTGTGTCAAAAGTTACGTTTTCTAGCTGAATTGAGCCCTACCGCCAATTCTGAGATACACTTTGGTCTAACACCTCAGAGAAAGCTAATATTGAAAATTCAATGCGTTGTTGCGCTTTTCAGACCGTGGGGATCATGAATATGTGTTTCTTCTGCAAATCGGAGCTCTGTTTCAAAAGTTATGTTTTCTGGCTGATTTGAGCCCCTACTGCAAATTTTGAGATGCTCTTTGGTCTAACTCCTCAGGGAAATCTCGTACTTGAAAATTGAATGCCTTTTTGCTCTTTTCAGACCGTGGGGAACATGAATATGTGTTCCTTCTGAAAATCTGAGCTCTGTGTCAAAAGTTATGTTTTCTTACAGAATTGAGCCCTACTGCCAATTCTGAGATAAACTTTGGTCTAACTCCTCAGGGAAAGCACGTACTTGAAAATTGAATGCCTTTTTGCTCTTTTCAGACCGTGGGGAACATGAATATGTGTTCCTTCTGAAAATCTGAGCTCTGTTTCAAAAGATATGTTTTCTGGCTGAATTGAGCCCTACCGCCAATTCTGAGATACACTTTGGTCTAACTCCTCAGGGAAAGCTCATATTGAAAATTCAATGCGTTTTTGCGCTTTTCACACCGTGGGGATCATGAATATGTGTTTCTTCTGCAAATCTGGGTGTCAGATTTCAGTACGGCTGAATTGAGCCCTACTGCCAATTCTGAGATACACTTTGGTCTAATACCTCAGGGAAAGCTAATATTGAAAATTCAATGCGTTTTTGCGCTTTTCAGACCGTGGGGATCATGGATATGTGTTTCTTTTGCAAATCTGAGCTCTGTGTCAAAAGTTATGTTTTCTGGCTGAATTGAGCCCTACTGCCAATTCTCAGATGCACTTTGGTCTAACTCCTCAGGGAAAGCACGTACTTGAAAATTGAATGCGTTTTTGCGCTTTTCAGGACCGTGGGGATCATGAATATGTGTTTTCTTCTGCAAATCTGAGCTCTGTGTCAAAAGTTATGTTTTCTGGCTGAATTGAGCCCTACTGCCAATTCTGAGATACACTTTGGTCTAACTCCTCAGGAAAAGCTCATATTGAAAATTCAATGCGTTTTTGCTTTTTTTCAGACCATGGGGGACATTAATATGTGTTTCCTCTGTAAATCTGAGCTCTGTGTCAAATGTTATGTTTTCTGGCTGAATTGAGCCCTACTGCCAATTCTGAGATACACTTTGGTCTAATAGCTCAGGGAAAGCTCATATTGAAAAATTCAATGCGTTTTTGCGCTTTTCAAACCGTGGGGATCATGGATATGTGTTTCTTTTCCAAATCGGAGCTCTGTGTCAAAAGTTATGTTTTCTGGCTGAATTGAGCCCTACTGCCAATTCTGAGATACACTTTGGTCTAACTCCTCAGGGAAAGCTCATATTGAAAATTCAATGCGTTTTTGCTTTTTTCAGACCATGGGGGACATGAATATGTGTTTCGTCTGTAAATCTGAGCTCTGTGTCAAATGTTATGTTTTCTGGCTGAATTGAACCCTACTGCCAATTCTGAGATGCACTTTGGTCTAACTCCTCAGGGAAAGCACGTCCTTGAAAATTGAATGCGTTTTTGCTCTTTTCAGACCATGGGGATCATGAATATGTGTTTCTTCTGCAAATCTGAGTGTCAGATTTCAGCAGGGCTGAATTGAGCCCTACTGCCAATTCTGAGATGCACTTTGGTCTAACTCCTCAGGAAAGCTCATACTTGAAAATTGAATGCCTTTTTGCTCTTTTCAGACCGTGGGGAACATGAATATGTGTTCCTTCTGAAAATCTGAGCTCTGTTTCAAAAGTTATGTTTTCTGGCTGATTTGAGCCCTACTGCCAATTCTGAGATACACTTTGGTCTAACTCCTCAGGGAAAGCTCATATTGAAAATTCAATGCGTTTTTGCGCTTTTCAGACCGTGGGGATCATGAATATGTGTTTCTTCTGCAAATCTGGGTGTCAGATTTCAGTACGGCTGAATTGAGCCCTACTGCCAATTCTGAGATACACTTTGGTCTAATACCTCAGGGAAAGCTAATATTGAAAATTCAATGCGTTTTTGCGCTTTTCAGGGACCGTGGGGATCATGGATATGTGTTTCTTTTGCAAATCTGAGCTCTGTGTCAAAAGTTATGTTTTCTTACAGAATTGAGCCCTACTGCCAATTCTGAGATAAACTTTGGTCTAACCCTCCTCAGGGAAAGCACGTACTTGAAAATTGAATGCGGTTTTGCGCTTTTCAGACCGTGTGGATCATGAATATGTGTTTCTTCAGCAAATCTGAGTGTCAGATTTCAGTAGGGCTGAATTGCGCCCTACTGCCAATTCTGAGATACACTTTGGTCTAACTCCTCAGGGAAAGCACATACTTGAAAATGGAATGCGATTTTGTGCTTTTCAGACCGTGGGGAACATGAATATGTGTTTCTTTTGCAAATCTGAGCTCTGTGTCAAAAGTTATGTTTTCTGGCTGAATTGAACCCTACTGCCAATTCTGAGATGCACTTTGGTCTAACTCCTCAGGGAAAGCTCATATTGAAAATTCAATGCGTTTTTGCGCTTTTCAAACCGTGGGGATCATTGATATGTGTTTCTTTTGCAAATCTGAGCTCTGTGTCAAAAGTTACGTTTTCTGGCTGAATTGAGCCCTACCGCCAATTCTGAGATACACTTTGGTCTAACTCCTCAGTGAGAGGCACGTACTTGAAAATTGAATGCGTTTTTGCGCTTTTCAGAACATGGGGGACATGAATATGTGTTTCGTCTGTAAATCTGTGTCAAATGTTATGTTTTCTGGCTGAATTGAGCCCTACTGCCAATTCTGAGATAAACTTTGGTCTAACTCCTCAGGGAAAGCACGTACTTTAAAATTGAATGCGGTTTTGCGCTTTTCAGACCGTGTGGATCATGAATATGTGTTTCTTCAGCAAATCTGAGTGTCAGATTTCAGTAGGGCTGAATTGAGCCCCTACTGCCAATTCTGAGATGCACTTTGGTCTAACTCCTCAGGGAAAGCACATACTTGAAAATGGAATGTGATTTTGTGCTTTTCAGACCGTGGGGAACATGAATATGTGTTTCTTTTGCAAATCTGAGCTCTGTGTCAAATGTTATGTTTTCTGGCTGAATTGAACCCTACTGCCAATTCTCATATGCACTTTGGTCTAACTCCTCAGGGAAAGCACGTACTTGAAAATTGAATGCGTTTTTGCGCTTTTCAGACCATGGGTATCATGAATATGTGTTCTTCTGAAAATCTGAGCTCTGTGTCAAAAGTTATGTTTTCTTACAGAATTGAGCCCTACTGCCAATTCTGAGATACACTTTGGTCTAACCCCTCAGGGAAAGCACGTACTTGAAAATTGAATGCGGTTTTGCGCTTTTCAGACCGTGTAGATCATGAATATGTGTTTCTTCAGCAAATCTGAGTGTCAGATTTCAGTAGGGCTGAATTGAGCCCTACTGCCAATTCTGAGATGCACTTTGGTCTAACTCCTCAGGGAAAGCTCATATTGAAAATTCAATGCGTTTTTGCCCTTTTCAAACCGTGGGGATCATGGATATGTGTTTTCTTTTCCAAATCGGAGCTCTGTGTCAAAAGTTATGTTTTCTGGCTGAATTGAGCCCTACTGCCAATTCTGAGATACACTTTGGTCTAACTCCTCAGGGAAAGCACGTACTTGAAAATTGAATGCCTTTTTGCTCTTTTCAGACCGTGGGGAACATAAATATGTGTTCCTTCTGAAAATCTGAGCTCTGTGTCAAAAGTTATGTTTTCTTACAGAATTGAGCCCTATTGCCAATTCTGAGATACACTTTGGTCTAACCCCTCAGGGAAAGCACGTACTTGAAAATTGAATGCGGTTTTGCGCTTTTCAGACCGTGTGGATCATGAATATGTGTTTCTCCAGAAAATCTGAGTGTCAGATTTCAGTAGGGCTGAATTGAGCCCTACTGCCAATTCTGAGATGCACTTTGGTCTAACTCCTCAGGGAAAGCACATACTTGAAAATGGAATGCGATTTTGTGCTTTTCAGACCGTGGGGAACATGAATATGTGTTTCTTTTGCAAATCTGAGCTCTGTGTCAAATGTTATGTTTTCTGGCTGAATTGAACCCTACTGCCAATTCTCATATGCACTTTGGTCTAACTCCTCAGGGAAAGCACGTACTTGAAAATTGAATGCGTTTTTGCGCTTTTCAGACCATGGGTATCATGAATATGTGTTTCTTCTGAAAATCTGAGCTCTGTGTCAAAAGTTATGTTTTCTTACAGAATTGAGCCCTACTGCCAATTCTGAGATACACTTTGGTCTAACCCCTCAGGGAAAGCACGTACTTGAAAATTGAATGCGGTTTTGCGCTTTTCAGACCGTGTAGATCATGAATATGTGTTTCTTCAGCAAATCTGAGTGTCAGATTTCAGTAGGGCTGAATTGAGCCCTACTGCCAATTCTGAGATGCACTTTGGTCTAACTCCTCAGGGAAAGCTCATATTGAAAATTCAATGCGTTTTTGCCCTTTTCAAACCGTGGGGATCATGGATATGTGTTTCTTTTCCAAATCGGAGCTCTGTGTCAAAAGTTATGTTTTTCTGGCTGAATTGAGCCCTACTGCCAATTCTGAGATACACTTTGGTCTAACTCCTCAGGGAAAGCACGTACTTGAAAATTGAATGCCTTTTTGCTCTTTTCAGACCGTGGGGAACATAAATATGTGTTCCTTCTGAAAATCTGAGCTCTGTGTCAAAAGTTATGTTTTCTTACAGAATTGAGCCCTATTGCCAATTCTGAGATACACTTTGGTCTAACCCCTCAGGGAAAGCACGTACTTGAAAATTGAATGCGGTTTTGCGCTTTTCAGACCGTGTGGATCATGAATATGTGTTTCTCCAGCAAATCTGAGTGTCAGATTTCAGTAGGGCTGAATTGAGCCCTACTGCCAATTCTGAGATACACTTTGGTCTAACTCCTCAGGGAAAACACGTACTTGAAAATTGAATGCGTTTTTGCGCTTTTCAGACCGTGGGGATCATGAATATGTATTTCTTCAGCAAATCTGAGTGTCAGATTTCAGTAGGGCTGAATTGAGCCCTACTGCCAATTCTGAGATACACTTTGGTCTAACTCCTCAGGGAAAGCTCATATTGAAAATTCAATGCGTTTTTTGCGCTTTTCAGACCGTGGGGATCATGAATATGTGTTTCTTCTGCAAATCTGAGTGTCAGATTTCAGTAGGGCTGAATTGAGCCCTACTGCCAATTCTGAGATACACTTTGGTCTAAACTCCTCAGGGAAAACTCATATTGAAAATTCAATGCGTTTTTGCGCTTTTCAGACCGTGTGGATCATGAATATGTGTTTCTTCTGCAAATCTGAGCTCTGTGTCAAAAGTTATGTTTTCTTACAGAATTGAGCCCTACTGCCAATTCTGAGATACACTTTGGTCTAACCCCTCAGGGAAAGCACGTACTTGAAAATTGAATGCGGTTTTGCGCTTTTCAGACCGTGTGGATCATGAATATGTGTTTCTTCTGCAAATCTGAGTGTCAGATTTCAGTAGGGCTGAATTGAGCCCTACTGCCAATTCTGAGATACACTTTGGTCTAACTCCTCAGGGAAAGCTCATATTGAAAATTCAATGCGTTTTTGCGCTTTTCAGACCGTGGGGATCATGAATATGTGTTTCTTCTGCAAATCTGAGTGTCAGATTTCAGTAGGGCTGAATTGAGCCCTACTGCCAATTCTGAGATACACTTTGGTCTAATACCTCAGGGAAAGCTAATATTAAAAATTCAATGCGTTGTTCCCGCTTTTCAGACCGTGGGGAACATGAATATTTGTTCCTTCTGCAAATCTGAGCTCTGTGTCAAAAGTTACGTTTTCTAGCTGAATTGAGCCCTACTGCCAATTCTGAGATACACTTTGGTCTAACACCTCAGGGAAAGCTAATATTGAAAATTCAATGCGTTGTTGCGCTTTTCAGACCGTGGGGATCATGAATATGTGTTTCTTCTGCAAATCTGAGCTCTGTTTCAAAAGTTATGTTTTCTGGCTGATTTGAGCCCTACTGCAAATTTTGAGATGCTCTTTGGTCTAACTCCTCAGGGAAATCTCGTACTTGAAAATTGAATGCCTTTTTGCTCTTTTCAGACCGTGGGGAACATGAATATGTGTTCCTTCTGAAAATCTGAGCTGTGTGTCAAAAGTTATGTTTTCTTACAGAATTGAGCCCTACGGCCAATTCTGAGATACACTTTGGTCTAACTCCTCAGGGAAAGCTCATATTGAAAATTCAATGCGTTTTTGCGCTTTTCAGACCGTGGGGATGATGAATATGTGTTTCTTCTGCAAATCTGGGTGTCAGATTTCAGTACGGCTGAATTGAGCCCTACTGCCAATTCTGAGATACACTTTGGTCTAATACCTCAGGGAAAGCTAATATTGAAAATTCAATGCGTTTTTGCGCTTTTCAGACCGTGGGGATCATGGATATGTGTTTCTTTTGCAAATCTGAGCTCTGTGTCAAAAGTTATGTTTTCTTACAGAATTGAGCCCTACTGCCAATTCCGAGATAAACTTTGGTCTAACTCCTCAGTGAGAGGCACGTACTTGAAAATTGAATGCGTTTTTGCGCTTTTCAGAACATGGGGGACATGAATATGTGTTTCGTCTGTAAATCTGAGCTCTGTGTCAAATGTTATGTTTTCTGGCTGAATTGAGCCCTACTGCCAATTCTGAGATAAACTTTGGTCTAACTCCTCAGGGAAAGCACGTACTTTAAAATTGAATGCGGTTTTGCGCTTTTCAGACCGTGTGGATCATGAATATGTGTTTCTTCAGCAAATCTGAGTGTCAGATTTCAGTAGGGCTGAATTGAGCCCTACTGCCAATTCTGAGATGCACTTTGGTCTAACTCCTCAGGGAAAACACGTACTTGAAAATTGAATGCGTTTTTGCGCTTTTCAGACCGTGGGGATCATGAATATGTATTTCTTCAGCAAATCTGAGTGTCAGATTTCAGTAGGGCTGAATTGAGCCCTACTGCCAATTCTGAGATACACTTTGGTCTAACTCCTCAGGGAAAGCTCATATTGAAAATTCAATGCGTTTTTGCGCTTTTCAGACCGTGGGGATCATGAATATGTGTTTCTTCTGCAAATCTGAGTGTCAGATTTCAGTAGGGCTGAATTGAGCCCTACTGCCAATTCTGAGATACACTTTGGTCTAACTCCTCAGGGAAAACTCATATTGAAAATTCAATGCGTTTTTGCGCTTTTCAGACCGTGTGGATCATGAATATGTATTTCTTCAGCAAATCTGAGTGTCAGATTTCAGTAGGGCTGAATTGAGCCCTACTGCCAATTCTGAGATACACTTTGGTCTAACTCCTCAGGGAAAGCACGTACTTTAAAATTGAATGCGGTTTTGCGCTTTTCAGACCGTGTGGATCATGAATATGTGTTTCTCCAGCAAATCTGAGTGTCAGATTTCAGTAGGGCTGAATTGAGCCCTACTGCCAATTCTGAGATACACTTTGGTCTAACTCCTCAGGGAAAACACGTACTTGAAAATTGAATGCGTTTTTGCGCTTTTCAGACCGTGGGGATCATGAATATGTATTTCTTCAGCAAATCTGAGTGTCAGATTTCAGTAGGGCTGAATTGAGCCCTACTGCCAATTCTGAGATACACTTTGGTCTAACTCCTCAGGGAAAGCTCATATTGAAAATTCAATGCGTTTTTGCGCTTTTCAGACCGTGGGGATCATGAATATGTGTTTCTTCTGCAAATCTGAGTGTCAGATTTCAGTAGGGCTGAATTGAGCCCTACTGCCAATTCTGAGATACACTTTGGTCTAACTCCTCAGGGAAAACTCATATTGAAAATTCAATGCGTTTTTGCGCTTTTCAGACCGTGTGGATCATGAATATGTGTTTCTTCTGCAAATCTGAGCTCTGTGTCAAAAGTTATGTTTTCTTACAGAATTGAGCCCTACTGCCAATTCTGAGATACACTTTGGTCTAACCCCTCAGGGAAAGCACGTACTTGAAAATTGAATGCGGTTTTGCGCTTTTCAGACCGTGTGGATCATGAATATGTGTTTCTTCTGCAAATCTGAGTGTCAGATTTCAGTAGGGCTGAATTGAGCCCTACTGCCAATTCTGAGATACACTTTGGTCTAACTCCTCAGGGAAAGCTCATATTGAAAATTCAATGCGTTTTTGCGCTTTTCAGACCGTGGGGATCATGAATATGTGTTTCTTCTGCAAATCTGAGTGTCAGATTTCAGTAGGGCTGAATTGAGCCCTACTGCCAATTCTGAGATACACTTTGGTCTAATACCTCAGGGAAAGCTAATATTAAAAATTCAATGCGTTGTTCCGCTTTTCAGACCGTGGGGAACATGAATATTTGTTCCTTCTGCAAATCTGAGCTCTGTGTCAAAAGTTACGTTTTCTAGCTGAATTGAGCCCTACTGCCAATTCTGAGATACACTTTGGTCTAACACCTCAGGGAAAGCTAATATTGAAAATTCAATGCGTTGTTGCGCTTTTCAGACCGTGGGGATCATGAATATGTGTTTCTTCTGCAAATCTGAGCTCTGTTTCAAAAGTTATGTTTTCTGGCTGATTTGAGCCCTACTGCAAATTTTGAGATGCTCTTTGGTCTAACTCCTCAGGGAAATCTCGTACTTGAAAATTGAATGCCTTTTTGCTCTTTTCAGACCGTGGGGAACATGAATATGTGTTCCTTCTGAAAATCTGAGCTGTGTGTCAAAAGTTATGTTTTCTTACAGAATTGAGCCCTACGGCCAATTCTGAGATACACTTTGGTCTAACTCCTCAGGGAAAGCTCATATTGAAAATTCAATGCGTTTTTGCGCTTTTCAGACCGTGGGGATCATGAATATGTGTTTCTTCTGCAAATCTGGGTGTCAGATTTCAGTACGGCTGAATTGAGCCCTACTGCCAATTCTGAGATACACTTTGGTCTAATACCTCAGGGAAAGCTAATATTGAAAATTCAATGCGTTTTTGCGCTTTTCAGACCGTGGGGATCATGGATATGTGTTTCTTTTGCAAATCTGAGCTCTGTGTCAAAAGTTATGTTTTCTTACAGAATTGAGCCCTACTGCCAATTCCGAGATAAACTTTGGTCTAACTCCTCAGTGAGAGGCACGTACTTGAAAATTGAATGCGTTTTTGCGCTTTTCAGAACATGGGGGACATGAATATGTGTTTCGTCTGTAAATCTGAGCTCTGTGTCAAATGTTATGTTTTCTGGCTGAATTGAGCCCTACTGCCAATTCTGAGATAAACTTTGGTCTAACTCCTCAGGGAAAGCACGTACTTTAAAATTGAATGCGGTTTTGCGCTTTTCAGACCGTGTGGATCATGAATATGTGTTTCTTCAGCAAATCTGAGTGTCAGATTTCAGTAGGGCTGAATTGAGCCCTACTGCCAATTCTGAGATGCACTTTGGTCTAACTCCTCAGGGAAAGCACATACTTGAAAATGGAATGCGATTTTGTGCTTTTCAGACCGTGGGGAACATGAATATGTGTTTCTTTTGCAAATCTGAGCTCTGTGTCAAATGTT
Source organism: Pituophis catenifer annectens (assembly GCF_029215685.1). Lineage (NCBI taxonomy): Eukaryota > Metazoa > Chordata > Lepidosauria > Squamata > Colubridae > Pituophis > Pituophis catenifer. The sequence goes on from NW_027257260.1 coordinate 15,450, forward strand.
ATGTTTTCTGGCTGAATTGAACCCTACTGCCAATTCTCATATGCACTTTGGTCTAACTCCTCAGGGAAAGCACGTACTTGAAAATTGAATGCGTTTTTGCGCTTTTCAGACCATGGGGATCATGAATATGTGTTTCTTCTGAAAATCTGAGCTCTGTGTCAAAAGTTATGTTTTCTTACAGAATTGAGCCCTACTGCCAATTCTGAGATACACTTTGGTCTAACCCCTCAGGGAAAGCACGTACTTGAAAATTGAATGCGGTTTTGCGCTTTTCAGACCATGTAGATCATGAATATGTGTTTCTTCAGCAAATCTGAGTGTCAGATTTCAGTAGGGCTGAATTGAGCCCTACTGCCAATTCTGAGATGCACTTTGGTCTAACTCCTCAGGGAAAGCTCATATTGAAAATTCAATGCGTTTTTGCCCTTTTCAAACCGTGGGGATCATGGATATGTGTTTCTTTTCCAAATCGGAGCTCTGTGTCAAAAGTTATGTTTTCTGGCTGAATTGAGCCCTACTGCCAATTCTGAGATACACTTTGGTCTAACTCCTCAGGGAAAGCACGTACTTGAAAATTGAATGCCTTTTTGCTCTTTTCAGACCGTGGGGAACATAAATATGTGTTCCTTCTGAAAATCTGAGCTCTGTGTCAAAAGTTATGTTTTCTTACAGAATTGAGCCCTATTGCCAATTCTGAGATACACTTTGGTCTAACCCCTCAGGGAAAGCACGTACTTGAAAATTGAATGCGGTTTTGCGCTTTTCAGACCGTGTGGATCATGAATATGTGTTTCTCCAGCAAATCTGAGTGTCAGATTTCAGTAGGGCTGAATTGAGCCCTACTGCCAATTCTGAGATGCACTTTGGTCTAACTCCTCAGGGAAAACACGTACTTGAAAATTGAATGCGTTTTTGCGCTTTTCAGACCGTGGGGATCATGAATATGTATTTCTTCAGCAAATCTGAGTGTCAGATTTCAGTAGGGCTGAATTGAGCCCTACTGCCAATTCTGAGACACAGTTTGGTCTAACTCCTCAGGGAAAGCTCATATTGAAAATTCAATGCGTTTTTGCGCTTTTCAGACCGTGGGGATCATGAATATGTGTTTCTTCTGCAAATCTGAGTGTCAGATTTCAGTAGGGCTGAATTGAGCCCTACTGCCAATTCTGAGATACACTTTGGTCTAACTCCTCAGTGAAAGCACGTACTTGAAAATTGAATGCCTTTTTGCGCTTTTCAGACCATGGGGGACATGAATATGTGTTTCGTCTGTAAATCTGAGCTCTGTGTCAAATGTTATGTTTTCTGGCTGAATTGAACCCTACTGCCAATTCTCAGATGCACTTTGGTCTAACTCCTCAGGGAAAGCACGTACTTGAAAATTGAATGCGTTTTTGCGCTTTTCAGACCGTGTGGATCATGAATATGTGTTTCTTCAGCAAATCTGAGTGTCAGATTTCAGTAGGGCTGAATTGAGCCAATTCTGAGATGCACTTTGGTCTAACTCCTCAGGGAAAGCACATACTTGAAAATTGAATGCCTTTTTGCTCTTTTCAGACCGTGGGGAACATAAATATGTGTTCCTTCTGAAAATCTGAGCTCTGTGTCAAAAGTTACGTTTTCTAGCTGAATTGAGCCCTACCGCCAATTCTGAGATACACTTTGGTCTAACACCTCAGGGAAAGCTAATATTGAAAATTCAATGCGTTTTTGCGCTTTTCAGACCGTGTGGATCATGAATATGTGTTTCTTCTGCAAATCTGAGTGTCAGATTTCAGTAGGGCTGAATTGAGCCCTACTGCCAATTCTGAGATACACTTTGGTCTAACTCCTCAGGGAAAGCTCATATTGAAAATTCAATGCGTTTTTGCGCTTTTCAGACCGTGGGGATCATGAATATGTGTTTCTTCTGCAAATCTGAGTGTCAGATTTCAGTAGGGCTGAATTGAGCCCTACTGCCAATTCTGAGATACACTTTGGTCTAATACCTCAGGGAAAGCTAATATTAAAAATTCAATGCGTTGTTCCGCTTTTCAGACCGTGGGGAACATGAATATGTGTTCCTTCTGAAAATCTGAGCTCTGTGTCAAAAGTTATGTTTTCTTACAGAATTGAGCCCTACGGCCAATTCTGAGATACACTTTGGTCTAACTCCTCAGGGAAAGCTCATATTGAAAATTCAATGCGTTTTTGCGCTTTTCAGACCGTGGGGATCATGAATATGTGTTTCTTCTGCAAATCTGGGTGTCAGATTTCAGTACGGCTGAATTGAGCCCTACTGCCAATTCTGAGATACACTTTGGTCTAATACCTCAGGGAAAGCTAATATTGAAAATTCAATGCGTTTTTGCGCTTTTCAGACCGTGGGGATCATGGATATGTGTTTCTTTTGCAAATCTGAGCTCTGTGTCAAAAGTTATGTTTTCTTACAGAATTGAGCCCTACTGCCAATTCTGAGATAAACTTTGGTCTAACTCCTCAGGGAAAGCACGTACTTGAAAATTGAATGCGGTTTTGCGCTTTTCAGACCGTGTGGATCATGAATATGTGTTTCTTCAGCAAATCTGAGTGTCAGATTTCAGTAGGGCTGAATTGAGCCCTACTGCCAATTCTGAGATGCACTTTGGTCTAACTCCTCAGGGAAAGCACGTACTTGAAAATTGAATGCGTTTTTGTGCTTTTCAGACCGTGGGGATCATGAATATGTGTTTCTTCAGCAAATCTGAGTGTCAGATTTCAGTAGGGCTGAATTGAGCCCTACTGCCAATTCTGAGATACACTTTGGTCTAACTCCTCAGGGAAAACTCATATTGAAAATTCAATGCGTTTTTGCGCTTTTCAGACCGTGGGGATCATGAATATGTGTTTCTTCTGCAAATCTGAGTGTCAGATTTCAGTAGGGTTGAATTGAGCCCTACTGCCAATTCTGAGATACACTTTGGTCTAATACCTCAGGGAAAGCTAATATTGAAAATTCAATGCGTTGTTCCGCTTTTCAGACCGTGGGGAACATGAATATTTGTTCCTTCTGCAAATCTGAGCTCTGTGTCAAAAGTTATGTTTTCTGGCTGAATTGAGCCCTACTGCCAATTCTGAGATACACTTTGGTCTAACTCCTCAGTGAAAGCACGTACTTGAAAATTGAATGCCTTTTTGCGCTTTTCAGACCATGGGGGACATGAATATGTGTTTCGTCTGTAAATCTGAGCTCTGTGTCAAATGTTATGTTTTCTGGCTGAATTGAACCCTACTGCCAATTCTCAGATGCACTTTGGTCTAACTCCTCAGGGAAAGCACGTACTTGAAAATTGAATGCGTTTTTGCGCTTTTCAGACCGTGTGGATCATGAATATGTGTTTCTTCAGCAAATCTGAGTGTCAGATTTCAGTAGGGCTGAATTGAGCCAATTCTGAGATGGACTTTGGTCTAACTCCTCAGGGAAAGCACATACTTGAAAATGGAATGCGATTTTGTGCTTTTCAGACCGTGGGGAACATGAATATGTGTTTCTTTTTCAAATCTGAGCTCTGTGTCAAAAGTTATATTTTCTGGCTGAATTGAACCCTACTGCCAATTCTGAGATGCACTTTGGTCTAACTCCTCAGGGAAAACTCATATTGAAAATTCAATGCGTTTTTGCGCTTTTCAAACCGTGGGGATCATGGATATGTGTTTCTTTTGCAAATCTGAGCTCTGTGTCAAATGTTATGTTTTCTGGCTGAATTGAACCCTACTGCCAATTCTCATATGCACTTTGGTCTAACTCCTCAGGGAAAGCACGTACTTGAAAATTGAATGCGTTTTTGCGCTTTTCAGACCATGGGGATCATGAATATGTGTTTCTTCTGAAAATCTGAGCTCTGTGTCAAAAGTTATGTTTTCTTACAGAATTGAGCCCTACTGCCAATTCTGAGATACACTTTGGTCTAACCCCTCAGGGAAAGCACGTACTTGAAAATTGAATGCGGTTTTGCGCTTTTCAGACCGTGTAGATCATGAATATGTGTTTCTTCAGCAAATCTGAGTGTCAGATTTCAGTAGGGCTGAATTGAGCCCTACTGCCAATTCTGAGATGCACTTTGGTCTAACTCCTCAGGGAAAGCTCATATTGAAAATTCAATGCGTTTTTGCGCTTTTCAAACCGTGGGGATCATGGATATGTGTTTCTTTTCCAAATCGGAGCTCTGTGTCAAAAGTTATGTTTTCTGGCTGAATTGAGCCCTACTGCCAATTCTGAGATACACTTTGGTCTAACTCCTCAGGGAAAGCACGTACTTGAAAATTGAATGCGGTTTTGCGCTTTTCAGACCGTGTGGATCATGAATATGTGTTTCTTCAGCAAATCTGAGTGTCAGATTTCAGTAGGGCTGAATTGCGCCCTACTGCCAATTCTGAGATACACTTTGGTCTAACTCCTCAGGGAAAGCACATACTTGAAAATGGAATGCGATTTTGTGCTTTTCAGACCGTGGGGAACATGAATATGTGTTTCTTTTGCAAATCTGAGCTCTGTGTCAAAAGTTATGTTTTCTGGCTGAATTGAACCCTACTGCCAATTCTGAGATGCACTTTGGTCTAACTCCTCAGGGAAAGCTCATATTGAAAATTCAATGCGTTTTTGCGCTTTTCAAACCGTGGGGATCATTGATATGTGTTTCTTTTGCAAATCTGAGCTCTGTGTCAAAAGTTACGTTTTCTGGCTGAATTGAGCCCTACCGCCAATTCTGAGATACACTTTGGTCTAACTCCTCAGTGAGAGGCACGTACTTGAAAATTGAATGCGTTTTTGCGCTTTTCAGAACATGGGGGACATGAATATGTGTTTCGTCTGTAAATCTGTGTCAAATGTTATGTTTTCTGGCTGAATTGAGCCCTACTGCCAATTCTGAGATAAACTTTGGTCTAACTCCTCAGGGAAAGCACGTACTTTAAAATTGAATGCGGTTTTGCGCTTTTCAGACCGTGTGGATCATGAATATGTGTTTCTTCAGCAAATCTGAGTGTCAGATTTCAGTAGGGCTGAATTGAGCCCTACTGCCAATTCTGAGATGCACTTTGGTCTAACTCCTCAGGGAAAGCACATACTTGAAAATGGAATGTGATTTTGTGCTTTTCAGACCGTGGGGAACATGAATATGTGTTTCTTTTGCAAATCTGAGCTCTGTGTCAAATGTTATGTTTTCTGGCTGAATTGAACCCTACTGCCAATTCTCATATGCACTTTGGTCTAACTCCTCAGGGAAAGCACGTACTTGAAAATTGAATGCGTTTTTGCGCTTTTCAGACCATGGGTATCATGAATATGTGTTTCTTCTGAAAATCTGAGCTCTGTGTCAAAAGTTATGTTTTCTTACAGAATTGAGCCCTACTGCCAATTCTGAGATACACTTTGGTCTAACCCCTCAGGGAAAGCACGTACTTGAAAATTGAATGCGGTTTTGCGCTTTTCAGACCGTGTAGATCATGAATATGTGTTTCTTCAGCAAATCTGAGTGTCAGATTTCAGTAGGGCTGAATTGAGCCCTACTGCCAATTCTGAGATGCACTTTGGTCTAACTCCTCAGGGAAAGCTCATATTGAAAATTCAATGCGTTTTTGCCCTTTTCAAACCGTGGGGATCATGGATATGTGTTTCTTTTCCAAATCGGAGCTCTGTGTCAAAAGTTATGTTTTCTGGCTGAATTGAGCCCTACTGCCAATTCTGAGATACACTTTGGTCTAACTCCTCAGGGAAAGCACGTACTTGAAAATTGAATGCCTTTTTGCTCTTTTCAGACCGTGGGGAACATAAATATGTGTTCCTTCTGAAAATCTGAGCTCTGTGTCAAAAGTTATGTTTTCTTACAGAATTGAGCCCTATTGCCAATTCTGAGATACACTTTGGTCTAACCCCTCAGGGAAAGCACGTACTTGAAAATTGAATGCGGTTTTGCGCTTTTCAGACCGTGTGGATCATGAATATGTGTTTCTCCAGCAAATCTGAGTGTCAGATTTCAGTAGGGCTGAATTGAGCCCTACTGCCAATTCTGAGATGCACTTTGGTCTAACTCCTCAGGGAAAGCACATACTTGAAAATGGAATGCGATTTTGTGCTTTTCAGACCGTGGGGAACATGAATATGTGTTTCCTTTGCAAATCTGAGCTCTGTGTCAAATGTTATGTTTTCTGGCTGAATTGAACCCTACTGCCAATTCTCATATGCACTTTGGTCTAACTCCTCAGGGAAAGCACGTACTTGAAAATTGAATGCGTTTTTGCGCTTTTCAGACCATGGGTATCATGAATATGTGTTTCTTCTGAAAATCTGAGCTCTGTGTCAAAAGTTATGTTTTCTTACAGAATTGAGCCCTACTGCCAATTCTGAGATACACTTTGGTCTAACCCCTCAGGGAAAGCACGTACTTGAAAATTGAATGCGGTTTTGCGCTTTTCAGACCGTGTAGATCATGAATATGTGTTTCTTCAGCAAATCTGAGTGTCAGATTTCAGTAGGGCTGAATTGAGCCCTACTGCCAATTCTGAGATGCACTTTGGTCTAACTCCTCAGGGAAAGCTCATATTGAAAATTCAATGCGTTTTTGCCCTTTTCAAACCGTGGGGATCATGGATATGTGTTTCTTTTCCAAATCGGAGCTCTGTGTCAAAAGTTATGTTTTCTGGCTGAATTGAGCCCTACTGCCAATTCTGAGATACACTTTGGTCTAACTCCTCAGGGAAAGCACGTACTTGAAAATTGAATGCCTTTTTGCTCTTTTCAGACCGTGGGGAACATAAATATGTGTTCCTTCTGAAAATCTGAGCTCTGTGTCAAAAGTTATGTTTTCTTACAGAATTGAGCCCTATTGCCAATTCTGAGATACACTTTGGTCTAACCCCTCAGGGAAAGCACGTACTTGAAAATTGAATGCGGTTTTGCGCTTTTCAGACCGTGTGGATCATGAATATGTGTTTCTCCAGCAAATCTGAGTGTCAGATTTCAGTAGGGCTGAATTGAGCCCTACTGCCAATTCTGAGATACACTTTGGTCTAACTCCTCAGGGAAAACACGTACTTGAAAATTGAATGCGTTTTTGCGCTTTTCAGACCGTGGGGATCATGAATATGTATTTCTTCAGCAAATCTGAGTGTCAGATTTCAGTAGGGCTGAATTGAGCCCTACTGCCAATTCTGAGATACACTTTGGTCTAACTCCTCAGGGAAAGCTCATATTGAAAATTCAATGCGTTTTTGCGCTTTTCAGACCGTGGGGATCATGAATATGTGTTTCTTCTGCAAATCTGAGTGTCAGATTTCAGTAGGGCTGAATTGAGCCCTACTGCCAATTCTGAGATACACTTTGGTCTAACTCCTCAGGGAAAACTCATATTGAAAATTCAATGCGTTTTTGCGCTTTTCAGACCGTGTGGATCATGAATATGTGTTTCTTCTGCAAATCTGAGCTCTGTGTCAAAAGTTATGTTTTCTTACAGAATTGAGCCCTACTGCCAATTCTGAGATACACTTTGGTCTAACCCCTCAGGGAAAGCACGTACTTGAAAATTGAATGCGGTTTTGAGCTTTTCAGACCGTGTGGATCATGAATATGTGTTTCTTCTGCAAATCTGAGTGTCAGATTTCAGTAGGGCTGAATTGAGCCCTACTGCCAATTCTGAGATACACTTTGGTCTAACTCCTCAGGGAAAGCTCATATTGAAAATTCAATGCGTTTTTGCGCTTTTCAGACCGTGGGGATCATGAATATGTGTTTCTTCTGCAAATCTGAGTGTCAGATTTCAGTAGGGCTGAATTGAGCCCTACTGCCAATTCTGAGATACACTTTGGTCTAATACCTCAGGGAAAGCTAATATTAAAAATTCAATGCGTTGTTCCGCTTTTCAGACCGTGGGGAACATGAATATTTGTTCCTTCTGCAAATCTGAGCTCTGTGTCAAAAGTTACGTTTTCTAGCTGAATTGAGCCCTACTGCCAATTCTGAGATACACTTTGGTCTAACACCTCAGGGAAAGCTAATATTGAAAATTCAATGCGTTGTTGCGCTTTTCAGACCGTGGGGATCATGAATATGTGTTTCTTCTGCAAATCTGAGCTCTGTTTCAAAAGTTATGTTTTCTGGCTGATTTGAGCCCTACTGCAAATTTTGAGATGCTCTTTGGTCTAACTCCTCAGGGAAATCTCGTACTTGAAAATTGAATGCCTTTTTGCTCTTTTCAGACCGTGGGGAACATGAATATGTGTTCCTTCTGAAAATCTGAGCTGTGTGTCAAAAGTTATGTTTTCTTACAGAATTGAGCCCTACGGCCAATTCTGAGATACACTTTGGTCTAACTCCTCAGGGAAAGCTCATATTGAAAATTCAATGCGTTTTTGCGCTTTTCAGACCGTGGGGATCATGAATATGTGTTTCTTCTGCAAATCTGGGTGTCAGATTTCAGTACGGCTGAATTGAGCCCTACTGCCAATTCTGAGATACACTTTGGTCTAATACCTCAGGGAAAGCTAATATTGAAAATTCAATGCGTTTTTGCGCTTTTCAGACCGTGGGGATCATGGATATGTGTTTCTTTTGCAAATCTGAGCTCTGTGTCAAAAGTTATGTTTTCTTACAGAATTGAGCCCTACTGCCAATTCCGAGATAAACTTTGGTCTAACTCCTCAGTGAGAGGCACGTACTTGAAAATTGAATGCGTTTTTGCGCTTTTCAGAACATGGGGGACATGAATATGTGTTTCGTCTGTAAATCTGAGCTCTGTGTCAAATGTTATGTTTTCTGGCTGAATTGAGCCCTACTGCCAATTCTGAGATAAACTTTGGTCTAACTCCTCAGGGAAAGCACGTACTTTAAAATTGAATGCGGTTTTGCGCTTTTCAGACCGTGTGGATCATGAATATGTGTTTCTTCAGCAAATCTGAGTGTCAGATTTCAGTAGGGCTGAATTGAGCCCTACTGCCAATTCTGAGATGCACTTTGGTCTAACTCCTCAGGGAAAGCACATACTTGAAAATGGAATGCGATTTTGTGCTTTTCAGACCGTGGGGAACATGAATATGTGTTTCTTTTGCAAATCTGAGCTCTGTGTCAAATGTTATGTTTTCTGGCTGAATTGAACCCTACTGCCAATTCTCATATGCACTTTGGTCTAACTCCTCAGGGAAAGCACGTACTTGAAAATTGAATGCGTTTTTGCGCTTTTCAGACCATGGGTATCATGAATATGTGTTTCTTCTGAAAATCTGAGCTCTGTGTCAAAAGTTATGTTTTCTTACAGAATTGAGCCCTACTGCCAATTCTGAGATACACTTTGGTCTAACCCCTCAGGGAAAGCACGTACTTGAAAATTGAATGCGGTTTTGCGCTTTTCAGACCATGTAGATCATGAATATGTGTTTCTTCAGCAAATCTGAGTGTCAGATTTCAGTAGGGCTGAATTGAGCCCTACTGCCAATTCTGAGATGCACTTTGGTCTAACTCCTCAGGGAAAGCTCATATTGAAAATTCAATGCGTTTTTGCCCTTTTCAAACCGTGGGGATCATGGATATGTGTTTCTTTTCCAAATCGGAGCTCTGTGTCAAAAGTTATGTTTTCTGGCTGAATTGAGCCCTACTGCCAATTCTGAGATACACTTTGGTCTAACTCCTCAGGGAAAGCACGTACTTGAAAATTGAATGCCTTTTTGCTCTTTTCAGACCGTGGGGAACATAAATATGTGTTCCTTCTGAAAATCTGAGCTCTGTGTCAAAAGTTATGTTTTCTTACAGAATTGAGCCCTATTGCCAATTCTGAGATACACTTTGGTCTAACCCCTCAGGGAAAGCACGTACTTGAAAATTGAATGCGGTTTTGCGCTTTTCAGACCGTGTGGATCATGAATATGTGTTTCTCCAGCAAATCTGAGTGTCAGATTTCAGTAGGGCTGAATTGAGCCCTACTGCCAATTCTGAGATGCACTTTGGTCTAACTCCTCAGGGAAAACACGTACTTGAAAATTGAATGCGTTTTTGCGCTTTTCAGACCGTGGGGATCATGAATATGTATTTCTTCAGCAAATCTGAGTGTCAGATTTCAGTAGGGCTGAATTGAGCCCTACTGCCAATTCTGAGATACACTTTGGTCTAACTCCTCAGGGAAAGCTCATATTGAAAATTCAATGCGTTTTTGCGCTTTTCAGACCGTGGGGATCATGAATATGTGTTTCTTCTGCAAATCTGAGTGTCAGATTTCAGTAGGGCTGAATTGAGCCCTACTGCCAATTCTGAGATACACTTTGGTCTAACTCCTCAGTGAAAGCACGTACTTGAAAATTGAATGCCTTTTTGCGCTTTTCAGACCATGGGGGACATGAATATGTGTTTCGTCTGTAAATCTGAGCTCTGTGTCAAATGTTATGTTTTCTGGCTGAATTGAACCCTACTGCCAATTCTCAGATGCACTTTGGTCTAACTCCTCAGGGAAAGCACGTACTTGAAAATTGAATGCGTTTTTGCGCTTTTCAGACCGTGTGGATCATGAATATGTGTTTCTTCAGCAAATCTGAGTGTCAGATTTCAGTAGGGCTGAATTGAGCCAATTCTGAGATGCACTTTGGTCTAACTCCTCAGGGAAAGCACATACTTGAAAATTGAATGCCTTTTTGCTCTTTTCAGACCGTGGGGAACATAAATATGTGTTCCTTCTGAAAATCTGAGCTCTGTGTCAAAAGTTACGTTTTCTAGCTGAATTGAGCCCTACCGCCAATTCTGAGATACACTTTGGTCTAACACCTCAGGGAAAGCTAATATTGAAATTCAATGCGTTTTTGCGCTTTTCAGACCGTGTGGATCATGAATATGTGTTTCTTCTGCAAATCTGAGTGTCAGATTTCAGTAGGGCTGAATTGAGCCCTACTGCCAATTCTGAGATACACTTTGGTCTAACTCCTCAGGGAAAGCTCATATTGAAAATTCAATGCGTTTTTGCGCTTTTCAGACCGTGGGGATCATGAATATGTGTTTCTTCTGCAAATCTGAGTGTCAGATTTCAGTAGGGCTGAATTGAGCCCTACTGCCAATTCTGAGATACACTTTGGTCTAATACCTCAGGGAAAGCTAATATTAAAAATTCAATGCGTTGTTCCGCTTTTCAGACCGTGGGGAACATGAATATGTGTTCCTTCTGAAAATCTGAGCTCTGTGTCAAAAGGTTATGTTTTCTTACAGAATTGAGCCCTACGGCCAATTCTGAGATACACTTTGGTCTAACTCCTCAGGGAAAGCTCATATTGAAAATTCAATGCGTTTTTGCGCTTTTCAGACCGTGGGGATCATGAATATGTGTTTCTTCTGCAAATCTGGGTGTCAGATTTCAGTACGGCTGAATTGAGCCCTACTGCCAATTCTGAGATACACTTTGGTCTAATACCTCAGGGAAAGCTAATATTGAAAATTCAATGCGTTTTTGCGCTTTTCAGACCGTGGGGATCATGGATATGTGTTTCTTTTGCAAATCTGAGCTCTGTGTCAAAAGTTATGTTTTCTTACAGAATTGAGCCCTACTGCCAATTCTGAGATAAACTTTGGTCTAACTCCTCAGGGAAAGCACGTACTTGAAAATTGAATGCGGTTTTGCGCTTTTCAGACCGTGTGGATCATGAATATGTGTTTCTTCAGCAAATCTGAGTGTCAGATTTCAGTAGGGCTGAATTGAGCCCTACTGCCAATTCTGAGATGCACTTTGGTCTAACTCCTCAGGGAAAGCACGTACTTGAAAATTGAATGCGTTTTTGTGCTTTTCAGACCGTGGGGATCATGAATATGTGTTTCTTCAGCAAATCTGAGTGTCAGATTTCAGTAGGGCTGAATTGAGCCCTACTGCCAATTCTGAGATACACTTTGGTCTAACTCCTCAGGGAAAACTCATATTGAAAATTCAATGCGTTTTTGCGCTTTTCAGACCGTGGGGATCATGAATATGTGTTTCTTCTGCAAATCTGAGTGTCAGATTTCAGTAGGGTTGAATTGAGCCCTACTGCCAATTCTGAGATACACTTTGGTCTAATACCTCAGGGAAAGCTAATATTGAAAATTCAATGCGTTGTTCCGCTTTTCAGACCGTGGGGAACATGAATATTTGTTCCTTCTGCAAATCTGAGCTCTGTGTCAAAAGTTATGTTTTCTGGCTGAATTGAGCCCTACTGCCAATTCTGAGATACACTTTGGTCTAACTCCTCAGTGAAAGCACGTACTTGAAAATTGAATGCCTTTTTGCGCTTTTCAGACCATGGGGGACATGAATATGTGTTTCGTCTGTAAATCTGAGCTCTGTGTCAAATGTTATGTTTTCTGGCTGAATTGAACCCTACTGCCAATTCTCAGATGCACTTTGGTCTAACTCCTCAGGGGAAAGCACGTACTTGAAAATTGAATGCGTTTTTGCGCTTTTCAGACCGTGTGGATCATGAATATGTGTTTCTTCAGCAAATCTGAGTGTCAGATTTCAGTAGGGCTGAATTGAGCCAATTCTGAGATGGACTTTGGTCTAACTCCTCAGGGAAAGCACATACTTGAAAATGGAATGCGATTTTGTGCTTTTCAGACCGTGGGGAACATGAATATGTGTTTCTTTTTCAAATCTGAGCTCTGTGTCAAAAGTTATATTTTCTGGCTGAATTGAACCCTACTGCCAATTCTGAGATGCACTTTGGTCTAACTCCTCAGGGAAAACTCATATTGAAAATTCAATGCGTTTTTGCGCTTTTCAAACCGTGGGGATCATGGATATGTGTTTCTTTTGCAAATCTGAGCTCTGTGTCAAATGTTATGTTTTCTGGCTGAATTGAACCCTACTGCCAATTCTCATATGCACTTTGGTCTAACTCCTCAGGGAAAGCACGTACTTGAAAATTGAATGCGTTTTTGCGCTTTTCTGACCATGGGGATCATGAATATGTGTTTCTTCTGAAAATCTGAGCTCTGTGTCAAAAGTTATGTTTTCTTACAGAATTGAGCCCTACTGCCAATTCTGAGATACACTTTGGTCTAACCCCTCAGGGAAAGCACGTACTTGAAAATTGAATGCGGTTTTGCGCTTTTCAGACCGTGTAGATCATGAATATGTGTTTCTTCAGCAAATCTGAGTGTCAGATTTCAGTAGGGCTGAATTGAGCCCTACTGCCAATTCTGAGGTGCACTTTGGTCTAACTCCTCAGGGAAAGCTCATATTGAAAATTCAATGCGTTTTTGCGCTTTTCAAACCGTGGGGATCATGGATATGTGTTTCTTTTCCAAATCGGAGCTCTGTGTCAAAAGTTATGTTTTCTGGCTGAATTGAGCCCTACTGCCAATTCTGAGATACACTTTGGTCTAACTCCTCAGGGAAAGCACGTACTTGAAAATTGAATGCCTTTTTGCTCTTTTCAGACCGTGGGGAACATAAATATGTGTTCCTTCTGAAAATCTGAGCTCTGTGTCAAAAGTTATGTTTTCTTACAGAATTGAGCCCTATTGCCAATTCTGAGATACACTTTGGTCTAACCCCTCAGGGAAAGCACGTACTTGAAAATTGAATGCGGTTTTGCGCTTTTCAGACCGTGTGGATCATGAATATGTATTTCTCCAGCAAATCTGAGTGTCAGATTTCAGTAGGGCTGAATTGAGCCCTACTGCCAATTCTGAGATGCACTTTGGTCTAACTCCTCAGGGAAAACACGTACTTGAAAATTGAATGCGTTTTTGCGCTTTTCAGACCGTGGGGATCATGAATATGTATTTCTTCAGCAAATCTGAGTGTCAGATTTCAGTAGGGCTGAATTGAGCCCTACTGCCAATTCTGAGATACACTTTGGTCTAACTCCTCAGGGAAAGCTCATATTGAAAATTCAATGCGTTTTTGCGCTTTTCAGACCGTGGGGATCATGAATATGTATTTCTTCAGCAAATCTGAGTGTCAGATTTCAGTAGGGCTGAATTGAGCCCTACTGCCAATTCTGAGATACACTTTGGTCTAACTCCTCAGGGAAAGCTCATATTGAAAATTCAATGCGTTTTTGCGCTTTTCAGACCGTGGGGATCATGAATATGTGTTTCTTCTGCAAATCTGAGTGTCAGATTTCAGTAGGGCTGAATTGAGCCCTACTGCCAATTCTGAGATACACTTTGGTCTAACTCCTCAGTGAAAGCACGTACTTGAAAATTGAATGCCTTTTTGCGCTTTTCAGACCATGGGGGACATGAATATGTGTTTCGTCTGTAAATCTGAGCTCTGTGTCAAATGTTATGTTTTCTGGCTGAATTGAACCCTACTGCCAATTCTCAGATGCACTTTGGTCTAACTCCTCAGGGAAAGCACGTACTTGAAAATTGAATGCGTTTTTGCGCTTTTCAGACCGTGTGGATCATGAATATGTGTTTCTTCAGCAAATCTGAGTGTCAGATTTCAGTAGGGCTGAATTGAGCCAATTCTGAGATGCACTTTGGTCTAACTCCTCAGGGAAAGCACATACTTGAAAATTGAATGCCTTTTTGCTCTTCTCAGACCGTGGGGAACATAAATATGTGTTCCTTCTGAAAATCTGAGCTCTGTGTCAAAAGTTATGTTTTCTTACAGAATTGAGCCCTACTGCCAATTCTGAGATACACTTTGGTCTAACCCCTCAGGGAAAGCACGTACTTGAAAATTGAATGAGGTTTTGCGCTTTTCAGACCGTGTGGATCATGAATATGTGTTTCTTCAGCAAATCTGAGTGTCAGATTTCAGTAGGGCTGAATTGAGCCCTACTGCCAATTCTGAGATACACTTTGGTCTAACTCCTCAGGGAAAGCTCATATTGAAAATTCAATGCGTTTTTGCGCTTTTCAGACCGTGGGGATCATGAATATGTGTTTCTTCTGCAAATCTGAGTGTCAGATTTCAGTAGGGCTGAATTGAGCCCTACTGCCAATTCTGAGATACACTTTGGTCTAATACCTCAGGGAAAGCTAATATTAAAAATTCAATGCGTTGTTCCGCTTTTCAGACCGTGGGGAACATGAATATTTGTTCCTTCTGCAAATCTGAGCTCTGTGTCAAAAGTTACGTTTTCTAGCTGAATTGAGCCCTACCGCCAATTCTGAGATACACTTTGGTCTAACACCTCAGGGAAAGCTAATATTGAAAATTCAATGCGTTGTTGCGCTTTTCAGACCGTGGGGATCATGAATATGTGTTTCTTCTGCAAATCTGAGCTCTGTTTCAAAAGTTATGTTTTCTGGCTGATTTGAGCCCTACTGCAAATTTTGAGATGCTCTTTGGTCTAACTCCTCAGGGAAATCTCGTACTTGAATATTGAATGCCTTTTTGCTCTTTTCAGACCGTGGGGAACATGAATATGTGTTCCTTCTGAAAATCTGAGCTCTGTGTCAAAAGTTATGTTTTCTTACAGAATTGAGCCCTACTGCCAATTCTGAGATAAACTTTGGTCTAACTCCTCAGGGAAAGCACGTACTTGAAAATTGAATGCCTTTTTGCTCTTTTCAGACCGTGGGGAACATGAATATGTGTGCCTTCTGAAAATCTGAGCTCTGTTTCAAAAGTTATGTTTTCTGGCTGATTTGAGCCCTACTGCCAATTCTGAGATACACTTTGGTCTAACTCCTCAGGGAAAGCTCATATTGAAAATTCAATGCGTTTTTGCGCTTTTCAGACCGTGGGGATCATGAATATGTGTTTCTTCTGCAAATCTGGGTGTCAGATTTCAGTACGGCTGAATTGAGCCCTACTGCCAATTCTGAGATACACTTTGGTCTAATACCTCAGGGAAAGCTAATATTGAAAATTCAATGCGTTTTTGCGCTTTTCAGACCGTGGGGATCATGGATATGTGTTTCTTTTGCAAATCTGAGCTCTGTGTCAAAAGTTATGTTTTCTTACAGAATTGAGCCCTACTGCCAATTCTGAGATAAACTTTGGTCTAACTCCTCA
>NW_027257261.1:0-31123 GCF_029215685.1 Pituophis catenifer annectens
TGTTCTTAGCCTTGAAGTCTTCTAGTGAATAAGTTATTTCCCCTGCCATTTGGATATGATCATTTTTGTACCTCTGTGATGGAGACATCAATTGGCATAAGAAATATATAAAGTTTGCAACCCATTAGATCAAAGTCAGTCCAATCTAGCAATGGGCAGGCTGGCCTACCAGAGTTTCATTCAATCATGTTTTCTGTAGACTATACAAAGAGTGGAATTGTCAAGCAATTGGCAAGGCACAAAGCATAGGACTCAAGGAGATGGGCAGATTATCAGAACAGAGTTGAAATGGAACATAGAGGTCTCCTAGTCCAACCCCCTGCTCAGACAGGAAACCCTATTCCATTTCAGACAAATGATGGTTCAATCGCATCTTAAAAACCTAAAGTGATGGAGCACCCACAACTTCTAGAGGCAAGTTGTTCCACGGATTAATTATTCTAACTGTCAGGAAATGTCTCCTTCGTTCTAAGTTGGATCTCTCCTTGATCAGTTTCCATCCATTGCTTCTTCTTGTCCTGCCTTCAGGTGCTTTTGGAGAATAGCTTGACTCCCTCTTTTCTCTGTGATAGTCCCTTAGATATTCGAACACTGCTATCATGTCACTTCTGTAGATATCATGCCTTGGTAGTACAGTGGTCTAAGGCACCCTGTTATTAAGCTGGTTATTAAGACCAGCTGCCTGCAATTACTGCAGGTTCGAATCTCGCCAAGGCTCAAGGTTGACTCAGCCTTCCATCCTTTCTAAGGTAGGTAAATTGAGGACCCAGTTGTGGGGGCAATAAGCTGACTTTGTATAAATATACAAAAGAATGAAGGCTATTGCTTAGCGCGTTGTAAGCCGCCCTGAGTCTCCGGAGAAGGGCGGCATATAAATCAAATATATATATATATATATATATTATATATATATATATATATATATATATATATATATATGTGTGTGTGTGTGTGTGTGTGTGTGTGTGTGTGTGTGTGTGTGTGTGTGTGTATGTATGTATGTATGTATGTATGTATGTATGTATGTATGTATCATGCTGTAGATATCAACCAAATGTAATGACTAGTCAGCACACAATGGAAGCCATCGGATTGTGCCATTAAATACCTTGGGATTTCGGACGCATTCATATCCTGTGGTCCTTGATTTGAGTCAAGGAGGTATCCCAATTCTGGAATTTTTTCTCATTAGGGTATACTGCCCCCTGATGGCTGAGGCCTGATATTGCAGTGGGTACTATGAAGGGTACCAAGGGTTGATCAGAAGGGTCCAGTTGAGGGTTGGGCAAAAATGAAGATGTCTATTGAGTCACTGGGCATTAATTTGTGTCATTATTAGCCAAATGTCTCATTTTCAATCTTGCAAAAAAAAGAAGGAAGGAAGGAAGGAAGGAAGGAAGGAAGGAAGGAAGGGAGGGAGGGAGGGAGGGAGGGAGGGAGGGAAAGGAAAGGAAAGGAAAGGAAAGGAGGAAGGAAGGAAGGAAGGAAGGAAGGAAGGAAGGAAGGAAGGAGGGAGGGAGGGAGGGAGGGAGGAGGGAGGGAAGAAGGGAGGGATTTCAACTAAGTGTATCATCACTGATTCATGAATATTTTTAGCTAAACAAAGTGTTCCTTCTATATATTCCTTGAATTCCTCAACATTCGATAACCTGTGCAATGACATGCATTTGATTCAGTGTGCATTAGAGTTGACATGCAACACAGTTTAGTAGTTAGCAGTATCCGAGGAGCTAGTTAACATGACTAGGAACTCCACAGGCTCCAAAAATTATCCTAGAGTTAATTTTGCATGTGCCTTTTTTAAAAAAAACAAAAAAACATATAACTGTTGCTGACTATTTCACACAGTTTGATGGATGAGAAAATGGCCTATCACTGCATTGCATTTAAAAAGCTGGGATGAGCTAGTGTTGTGTTTGATAGTCTTCAGTAATTGAATGTCAAACTATAATATATAAGATTTTCATCGCACAATTTATGAGATGGTCCCCTGGCAAACCATTCTCTTCCCCCTCATCAAAACAAGACTGAAGAGAACCCAAATAAATCCACTACAAGGTGGTCCTTGACATACTTTACTCCCGTTACTCCCGTGTAACACCTCTCCTGCGCAAGCTGCACTGGTTACCGGTGGCCCTTCAGATCTGCTTCAAGGTGCTGGTCTTGACCTATAAAGCCCTACATGGCATGGGCCCGGGGTCCTTGCAGGACCACCTCCTACCGGCCTCCCACCGCCCAGTGCGGTCAGATAGGACTGCCCTCCTCCGGGTACCATCGGCCAGACAATGTCGGCTGGTGGCCCCCAGGATGAGGGTGTTCTCGGTGGCCGCACTGACCCTCTGGAATGAATTACCCACCGGGCTTCGGACGGCCCCCGACCTCCGCGCTTTCCGCGCCGAACTGAAGACATGGCTTTTTCAGCAAATTCCCAGATCTGCTATGAGATTTTAGTTGTTGGGGTTTTTACATTTGGATGTTTTTAGCTCTCTTTATTGTTATATGTTTTTATTCTGTGAGCCGCCCTGAGTCCTACGGGAGAAGGGTGGCATAGAAATCTAAGAAAATAAATAAATAAATAAATAAATAAATAAATAAATAAATAAATACTTCCATCCTTTCTAAGGTAGGTGAAATGAGGACCCAGTTTGTGGGGGCAATAAGCTGACTTTGTATAAAATATACAAAAGAATGAAGGCTATTGCTTAACGCATTGTAAGCTGCCCTGAGTCTCCGGAGAAGGGCGGCATATAAATCAAATTAAAAAAAAAAAAATACGACAGTTCGCTTAGTGACCGTTTGACATCAGCACTAAAAGAAGTGACTTATGATCGTTTTTCATACTGATGACCATTGCGGCATCCCTGTGGCCTCGTGATAAAAATTCAGATGCTTGGCAACTGACTCGTATTTATGACGGTTGCAGTGTCCTGGGATCACGTGATTCGCCTTTTGCGAACCTTTTGACAAAGTCAATGAAGAAGCCAGATTCCATTAATAACCGTGTTACTAACTTAACAACTGCATTAATTCACTTAATAACTGTGGCTCGAAAGATCACAAATGGGGCAAAACTCACTTAAGAAATGTCTCACTTAGCAACAGAAATTTTGGCCCAATTACAGTTGTAAGTCAAGGACTACCCATACATATTAATTAATTAATTAATTAATTACTTATTATTTAGTCTATTAGAATAGAATAGAATAGAATAGAATAGAATAGAATAGAATAGAATAGAATAGAATAGAATAGAATAGAATAGAATAACAGAGTTGGAAGGGAGCTTGGAAGTCTTCTAGTCCAACCCCCTGCTTAGGCAGGAAACCCTACACCACTTCAGACAAGTGGTTATCCAACATCTTCTTAAAAACTTCCAGTGTTGGAGCATTCACAACTTCTGGAGGCAAGTTGTTCCACTGATGAATTGCTCTAACTGTCAGGAAATCTCTCCTTAGTTCTATTAATTAATTAATAATCAAAAGGCAAAATCCATGGCCAAGTCTGAAATTTCTCATTCAAAATCCAAGTGAACCAATGAACAATTGAGGGAAGTAGATATGTCTAACCTAATGAAGAGAAGCACTAGGGGTGATATGATAGCCAACAGTGACAGGACAAGCCACTTGTACATAAATAGAGAGCAAACCTTACTCCCTTCTACCACTGATGATGTTACCTAGCTGGGTAATGAAACACTAGTAACTGTGAGAGAGAACTGTGTGTCCTAGTGGATCAATGCTACATTTCAGACAAATGGCTGTCCAATCTCTTTTTAAAAATTTCCAGTGTTGGAGCATTCACAACTTCTGGAGGCAAGTTGTTCCACTGATTAATTGTTCTCACTGTCAGGAAATTTCTCCTTAGTTCTAAGTTGCTTCTCTCCTTGATGAGTTTCCACCCATTGCTTCTTGTCCTGCCCTCAGGTGCTTTGGAGAATAGCCTGACTCCCTCTTCTTTGTGGTAGCCCCTGAGATATTGGAAGACTGCTATCATGTCACCCCGATCCTTCTTTTCATTAAACGAGACATACCAAATTCCTGCAACCGTTCTTCATATATGTTTTAGCCTCCAGCCCCCTAATCATCTTTGTTGCTCTTCTCTGCACCCTTTCCAGTGTCTCAACCTTTTTTAATATTGTGGTGACCAAAATTGGAGGCAGTATTCTAAATGTGGTGATATGAGGCTAGATGATATTATACAACGGTGATATAATAGCAATCTTCCAGTATTTGAGGGACTGTCACAGAGAAGAGGGGGTCAAACTATTCTCCAAAGCACCTGAAGGCAGGACAAGAAGTAACGGATGGAAGATCATTAAAGAGAGATCCAACTTAGAAATAAGGATCAGTTTCCTAACAGTTAGGACAGTGTTTCCCAAACTTGACCCTTTGAAGATGTATGGACTTCAACTCCCAGAATTCCTCAACCAGGCATACTGGCTAGGGAATTCTGGGAGTTGAAGTCCATGCATCTTAAAATAGCCAAGTTCGGGAAACACTGAGTTAGGACAATGAACCATCTAGTTGTGGAGGCTCCATCTCTGGAGGCTTTTAAGAAGAAACTGGACAGCCATTTGTCTGGGGTAATATAGGTAGTGGTGGGATTCAGCCGGTTCGGGCGAATTGGTTGTTAAATTGCTGGCTGGCCCCTCCCTGCCTCACGCCCACCATGGCCACGCCCACCCAGCCGGTCATTAGGGCAGAGAAGCAGTTGTTAAATTATTTGAATCCCACCACTGAATATAGGGTCTCCTGCTTGGGCGGGGGGCAGTGGTAGGTTTCAAAAAATTTTACTACCGGTTCTGTGGGCCTGGCTTGGTGGGCGTGGCCTGGCTTGGTGGGCGTGGCTTAGTGGGCATGGCAGGGGAAGGATACTGTAAAATCTCCATTCCCTCCCCACTCCAGGGGAAGGATACTGTAAAAGAGCCTTGGTGGAGCAGCAGACTAAAGGACTGTTAAGATAACACCAGCTGCCTGCAATTATTGCAAGTTTAAATCTCACCAGGCTCAAGGTTGATTCAGCCTTCCATCCTTCCAGGGTAGGTAAAATGAGGACCCGGATTGTGGGGGCAATAAGCTGACTTTGTATAAAATAGAACACCGCTCATGGGGGGGCCAAAAAGCCCTACTAAGCAGGTATATACAAAAGTATGAAGGCTATTGCTTAACGCATTGTAAGCTGCCCTGAGTCTCCGGAAAAGGGCAGCATATAAATCGAACCAATAAATTGAACCAATAAAATTTCCATTCTCTCCCCACTCCAGGTGAAGGATACTGCAAAATCTCCATTCCCTCCCCACTCCAGGGGAAGGTTACTGCAAAATCCCCATTTCCTCCCGATCAGCTGGGACTTGGGAGGCAGAGAATAGATCGCTGCAGGGCCAGTCAGAATTTTTACTACCGGTTCTCCGAACTACTCAAAATTTCCACTATCGGTTCTCCAGAACTGGTCAAAACCTACAGAAATCCACCTATGGTGCGGGGTTTAGACTGGAAAACCTCCAAGGTCTCTTCCAACTTTGTTCATTCAGCTCAATTAGGGATCCTCTCTTTTCAAAATACACTAAAAATCAGAATTTGGGGTTGGGTTTTTTTCGCTCAGATTCCCTTCCAGGCCCGGAGCCTGCAAATTCTTTCATATCCACCAACAGACACCAGAATAGAAATACCTTGATTTCTAAACCACCTCTTTTTTTTTTTTTAATTTGATTTATATGCCGCCCTTCTCCGGAGACTCAGGGCGGCTTACAATGCGTTAAGCAATAGCCTTCATCCTTTTGTATATTTATACAAAGTCAGCTTATTGCCCCCACAAATGAGTCCTCAATTTACCTACCTTAGAAAGGATGGAAGGCTGAGTCAACCTTGAGCCTTGGTGAGATTCGAACCTGCAGTAATTGCAAGCAGCTGGTCTTAATAACCAGCTTAATAACAGGGTGCCTTAGACCACTGTACTACCAAGGCTCTTTCTATTTCTTTTTTTTTAGCCTCTCTAAAACCAGAGTTACAGGAAGCTGGATCGCACGTGCTTGAATGTCTTTATCATCCCATTAATTTTTTTTTTCAAAAATAAAAGAAAATAAATAGAAGCCTTCCCTTTTCTTATCTCGCCTTTGTAATTGGATTCCCCGCTTTTTTTTTTGAGATAGTCGTGGGGAGCGGCTGATAAAAAAAATAATAATAACAACAGTACAAAATGCACTGATTTAATTTTTCCCTGAAAGGATTCTGGCTTTATGAGTTGTCCCAGCTCACCCAATTCTCGTATCGCTTGAAGGAGGAGGGAAGGAGAGATGGTCTTCGTATACAGTAATCCACTTCTCTCCCTAATCAAAAGGCCGATACTATCAACACCAGAAACCCAACAGATGGATTAGGTGAGGAGTTAGCCTCTGCTGCCGTTTCAAAGGAGTTGCAAAACCCTTTTTGATTTTTTTTTTACAGTCGGATTATTTGCAGTTCAGATGTTACAATATACTAAAATATCTACAGACCCCTCACATCCTGGACATGAATTGTTTCAATTTCTACCCTCAAAACCACGCTATAGGGCACTGCACTCCAGAACAACTAGACACAGAACTGCTAAACAACTAATTCCCACAACACTGTCAAACTATTTACTAAAATAGTATTACTATTATTCTTCTCATTCTTCCTATTACCTATCTCCTCCCACCTATGACTATAACCTTGTTGCTTGTAACTTTACAATTGATATTGTTTTATTTAGTTTCCTATTTTGTTTTGATTGCTTATTTAGTATCCTATGACTATCACTAAGGGTTGTATCTTATGTTTCTTGATGAATGTATTTTTTATGTACACTGAGAGCTTATGCACCGAAGACAAATTCACACTTGGCCAATAAAAAATTCTATTCTATTCTATTCTATTCTATTCTATTCTATTCTATTCTATTCTATTCTATTCTATTCTATTCTATTTGTATCCATTTCATGTATTCAAATCATGTTTATACTTATATATGTTATCTAATACATGCTTGAAAAAATAAATAAAGTAAATAAATTCTGTTCTGTTCTATTCTATTCTATTCTATTCTATTCTATTCTATTCTATTCTATTCTATTCTATTCTATTCTATTCTATTCTATTCTATTCTATTCTTATTCTATCCTACCCTATCCTATCTCATCCCATCCCATCCCATCCCATCCCATCCCATCCCATATTTTCTATTCTATTCTATTCTATTCTATTCTATTCTATTCTATTCTATTCTATTCTATTCTATTCTATTCTATTCTATTCTATTCGTATCCATTTCATGTATTCAAATCATGTTTATACTTATATATGTTATCTAATACATGCTTGAAAAAATAAATAAATAAAGTAAATAAATTCTATTCTATTCTATTCTATTCTATTCTATTCTATTCTATTCTATTCTATTCTATTCTATTCTATTCTATTCTATTCTTTACTGATTTCCAGTGCATCATTTCTTTTTGAAATTCCTACACGACTCTTGGCTTAGTAGGGCCTACACACAGATGAAATGAGACTGTTAAATGTTTGCAAGTTTTCTGTCTGGGAATAGAATGAGGTCACTCCCAACCTCATAGATCCATATAGGTAATCCTCAACTTACTAACGGTTGGTTTAGTAACCATTTGAAGTTACAACAGTACTGAAAAAAATGTGACTTATGACTGTTTTTCACAAACCTGTTTTTTTCAAAAGGCAACTGGATTTTGTTTTTCCTGGAAGATGTTTCGCTTCTCATTCAAGAAGCTTCTTCAGTTATTAACATCTCCAAGGAAAAACGAAGTCCAAGTTGCCATTTTGAGAAAGCACCTTTGGGAGAACCAGAAGATAGAATAGAATAACAGAGTTGGAAGGGACTTTGGAGGTCTTCTAGTCCAACCACCTGCTTAGGCAGGAAACCCTACACCACATCAGACAAATGGTTATCCAACATCTTCTTAAAAACTTCCAGTGTTGGAGCATTCACAGCTTCTGAAGGCAACTTGTTTCACTGATTAATTGTTCTCAGTGTCAGGAAATTCCTCCTTAGTTCTAAGTTGCTTCTCTCCTTGATTAGTTTCCACCCATTGCTTCTTGTCCTGCCCTCAGGTGCTTTGGAGAATAGCTTGACTCCTTTGTGGCAGCCCCTGAGATATTGCAACACTGCTATCATGTCTCCCCTAGTCCTTCTTGTCATTAAACTAGACATACCCAGTTCCTGCAACCGTTCTTCATTTGTTTTAGCCTCCAGCCCCTTAATCATCTTGGTTGCTCTTCTCTGCACTCTTTCTAGAGTCTCGACATCTTTTTTACATCATGGCGACCAAAACTGGATGCAGTATTCCAAGTGTGGCCTTACCAAGGCATTACTTGATATAAACAGGTAGGGTTTACAATTTCTACTGAGTATATTAAACAATTGGGACTTTATAGTTTTAAAAATATATGTGAAAATAGGCATCCTGAAACTGTTTCAAAAGTTTTAATAGGATATAAATAGATGGATTGAAATTCCATGCTCTCTGTAGGCCAAAATTAACGATATTAAAAATGAATATTGCCTCTTATTTGATTTATATTCTTACAATCAAACCCTACGTTAATGCTAAATAAATATTTTCTTCAGATCGATTGGTTGTTTAGAACATTTATTGGGGATCATAGTCTACAAAAGGCTTTCATTAGCTAAACTGAGATTACTATATGAGGAGACAAATTTCAATCTATTGCACTGGCAGAAATGTCATTGGGTATATATTTTATCAGCCATAAGTAGGCGGAAGGAAAATGTAATAGAATATTATCTGTTATGGGCTTCATGGGAAAGTTAATATTTATTTCCATTACGGTTGTGGAACTCTTTGGATCAAAATACAGTAAAAAAAAAATACATTTTATTTCCAGGAGTAAATGCTGTGAGAAATCTTTGGGCCATATGGGGGCAAAATTTAGTTTTTGATAATGAAATGCATGAATATTTAAATTCTACTTTAAAAATAAATGGTCAAATGTTTGAAAATATCAGTAAAAGCCAGGATTGTGGTTTTAAGTCAATTGCAATGTAATGATTATTTTCAGGATCTTTCCTGTATTCAAATAGTCATCCTTGTTCACAAAGGACTTAAGATTTAAGCATGTTTGAACGGTTCCATATGAATGAGATATTTTGACTCTTTCAAAAGCACCTGAGTTATAAGGGCCCAAGTGTGCCAATATCACACTGTGTAATGTTTGCAAAACAGTCTGAAATCAGTTTGATCATGTGCCCCTAGAACAGGGCTGCAAATTACAGAATAACAGAATAACAAAATTGGAAGGGCCTGTAGGAAGAAATATCCTTCTGGGTTCTGCTCCAAGTGGGGGAAAAGAACAAAATGCACTGATTTAATTTTAATTTAAAGTGGGGAAAAAGAACAAAATGCACTGATTTAATTTTAATTTAAATGCACTGGAAACATGGAGACTGCTTGGAAAGATGGTTTAATGGTGGACAGGATCACATGGCTTGAGTTCCTGAACAGAAAAAGGGCAGATACAGTAAATCCTCGGGTTTTTATGCTCTCTCTGGCTTTGCGTTTCTTGGGCCCCCGAAAGAGTATCCTGATTGGTTGTCAGATTCCCAGGGGGTGGGGGTCTTAGCTAGCCTTGCTGGCTGATGGTCACATGTGCTTCCCAGGTCACATGTGGTGAGTTTTGGTTGCTAGATGGGGCCCATTGTGTTAGTTTCTGTTGCTATGGTGTTGCAAATGTCCTTTGACAAAGGATTAGGTTTCTGCCTCTGGCCCATTAACAAAGGGTGGGGGGCAGGAAGGTGGGAGTTGCTTTGCCTGTAAAATATGCTTCTCCATTTCTCATACAGGGAAACATAATATTCTGCCTTTTTAATATTTCCCAAAATATTTCATTCTCCTAGGAAAGGGGTGCATGTTAACCTTGTAGAAAAAATGCTTTTAAAAGTAAAAAAAAAAAAAAGCCTCTGATGATCGCGCGGCTCAGCTGGGATCGTCAGAGGCTTTTAAAAGTATTTTCTTTGGCCGAAGAGGTTGTAGAAAAAATGCTTTGAAAAGTTTAAAAAAAAAAAAAAGGTTGGCCACACCCACCCAGTCACATCACACACCCCCACCAAGCCACGCCCACAGAACCGGTAGTAACAAATTTTACATTTCACCCCTGTCTTCTACTCCAACCCCTGCTAAAGTAGGAGGTCCTATACCAGGGATGGCGAACCTTTTCGGCAACAAGTACCGAAAAGGGAGTGCGCATGCATGCACGTGCTTAGCGCATGTCTGTGCGCTTGTCTGAGCCGCAACCGGGAAGAGGAGCTGCCCAGGGGGCATGCACACCAGTGGTTGGTTGCCCCCGGTTCGCACCGGTTCTATAGAACCGGTAGTAAAACCAGCGGGAGGCTCCACCCACCGACCCCGAAGCTTCTACGCTTGCGCAGAAGAGCGCACGCGGCCCCATTGCGAACCGGTAGTAATGGTAAGTAGAACCCACCCCTGATGCGCGCACTGGGAAATGAACTTCCGGTTTCCAGTACGTGCATGCCCACAGGCCAGCTAGTCTTTTGGTTACTGGCGCACATGCACGCTATGATCAGCTTCCGGTTCCCAGCATCCAGATGTGCACCAGCCAGCTAGTCTTCCAGTTACTGGCGTGCATGCGCGCGTGACTATCAGCTGGCCAGCGCACATGCTCCCGCTGGAAAACGGAAGACTACCTCTTCCGGTTTCACTGCTGCACACACAAAGGCCATCTGATCATTAAGCGCACACGCGCACCAGAAACCCGGAAGAGGAACAAGCAATGCCGCGCATGCCAGGTGACATGGTTCCACATGCCACTTTGGGCATGCGTGCCATAGGTTTGCCATCACGGCCCTATACCATTTCGAACAAATGGCTGTCCAATCTCTTCTTAAAACCTCCTAAGTGATGGAGCACCAGAAACCATTGTTTCTGGTCCTTCCTTCAGGTACTTGGAGAATAGGTTGACCCCTTCATCCAGTGGTGGGTTTCAAAGAGCCTTGATAGTACAGGGGTTTAGTGCACCCTGTTATTAACACAGCTGCCTACAATTTCTGCAGGTTCGAATCTTACCAGGCTCAAGGTTGACTCAGCCTTCCATCCTTTCTAAGGTAGGTTAAATGAGGACCCAGTTTGTGGGGGCAATAAGCTGACTTTGTATAAATATACAAAAGTATGAAGGCTATTGCTTAACGCATTGTAAGCCGCCCTGAGTCTCCGGAGAAGGGCGGCATATAAATCAAATTAAAAAAAAAAATTACTTTACTACCGGTTCTGTGGGTGTGGCTTGGTGGGCGTGGCATGGCTTGGTGGGTGTGGCTTGGTGAGCATGGCAGGGGAAGGATACTGTAAAATCCCCATTCCCACCCCACTCCAGGGGAAGGTTACTGCAAAATCCCCATTTCAGCTGGGACTTGGGTGGCAGAGAATAATGGGGGTGGGGCCAATCAGAATTTTTACTACCGGTTCTTCGAACTACTCAAAATTTCCACTACCGGTTCTCCAGAACTGGTCAGAACCTGCTGAAACCCACCTCTGCCTTCATCTTTGTGGCCATTGGCATCCTTCAGTCTCAAGAGACTATGGTATCGTGCTCTGGAAAGAGGTCCTAAATCTAATATGACTAAAAAGGCCAATTCGAGAGTGGCAATCCCTTCTACACTGAGGGCAGATACATTCTGTCCCCTGCCCAGCCCCCAGATTTTGCTGGTTCCGGGACTGCCTCTTTGCCTCAAGTGTCTCTTCGAATTGGAGAAGTGTCACGAGTGTTTCCAGGATTGCTGTGGCTACCTGCCTACTCACAAACAGTATGGTTTCAATCAAGCCATCTCCTGTTGGCAATTACCTGCAAGCCTTCCCCGCCCTAGTTAATTGCAGGTTAACTCCCCATATAAGCAAGGACCTTTTCGCTTGCTACTCGGGCCTAGACTCCTGCAAGAAGCTCAGTGCAATGCCGCAGATGGGAGAAGAATGCAGATAAGGACTCCAGACGCCGTTGCAGAGAAACTCCCACGGATGCTTGCCTTTTGCTGTTTTGTAGCACCCAAGCTATTATCGGGACTGCTGTTGCTGGACCTTTTTCCTCCCACAAGCTTCAAGCAATGTTTGCTGTTTGAACTATTTTTACTTCAGGTGACTTTTAGCTGTGAAGTTTGTGCTGCCCCTACCTTGATGATGTATCGACGCCGAAGCTGCTTACCTTCATGCTAGCTGTATTCTCTTGTGAACTGTTTCGGTATTGTGGAGAGGAATCTAGGGAGATAGCCTTGGTTCACATACCCAGATAAGACTTTGTTTTTAATGTGCTTTCTTAAAGACATAGTGCTTTTTAAATGTTTTAAAGTAAATTATATTTTTACACAAGACGCCTCTGTCAGAATTATTTCAGTCTCAGTGTGTTTACTCATGAGCTGGTTCACGGTCCGGGGTACCCCTCAACCCCATTTCATAACAAGAAGGCCATGCTGGGTCTTTAGCCTCCAAGCTGAACGATCGGAAGTGAAGGTTTCCCAGATGTTAATGTCCATTCCCAGGTCCTTTAGGTCCCTCTTGCAGATATCCTTATATCGCAGCTGTGGTCTCCCTCTTTGTGGCAGCCCCTTAGATATTGGAAGACTGCTATCATGCCTAGTCCTTCTGTTCTGTAGACTAGACCAGACCTTTCCAAAGTTGGCAATGTTAAGACTTGTGGACTTCAACTCCCAGAATTCCTCAGCTAGCCATGCTGAGGAATTCTGGGCATTGAAGTCCACAAGTCTTCAAGTTGCCAAGTTTGGAGAGCCGTGGACTAGGCATATAATAAATCTCAAGGCAATGAACAAATTCCATTGGAAAACTATATCAAATCCTCCCTCAATTCAGAAATTTACCAAATCGAAACGGTTTGCAATATCACCACAAGTTTTGCAGAAGTCAAGCTATTCTCCAAAGCACCTGAGGACAGGACAAGAAGCAATGGGTGGAAACTAATCAAGGAGAGAAGCTACCTAGAACTAAGGAGAAATTTCTTGACAGTTGGAACAATTAATCAGTGGAACAACTTGCCTCCAGAAGTTGTGAATGCTCCAACACTGGAAGGTTTTAAGAAGATGTTGGATAACCATTTGTCTGAAGTGGTGTAAGGTTTCCTGCCTAAGCAGGGGGTTGGACTAGAAGACCTCCAAGGTCCCTTCCAACTCTGTTATTCTATTCTAGACCATTTCCTCTGATTTACCAAACCATCACATGTCCTTTTTAATGAATCCATGCCCGTCGGAGCTGCCTTTTGCATAACACACGTTACTTTTTCAATAATTTTAAAAGACTGGACAACCACTTGTCTGGAATAGTATATATGGTTTCCTGCTTCAGCAGGGGGTTGGACTAGAAGACCTCCAAGATCCCTTCCAGCTCTGTTATTTTGTGAAGTCCATTTCACTGCAGTCTTCGGGAAATTGGATGTTGTTTCTGAGAACGACTGAGGGTTCTTTTGTATATTGTTTCAAAGCGGCAGAATCGGGTTGAAATGCAAAACAGGCCAGCGTGCTTCCAATGTTGTAAGCACGGGTGGGATTCAGAAATTTTAGCAACTGGTTCTCTGCCTGGTTGCTGGGTGGGTGTGGCCATGGTGGGCATGGCCTACTCAGCCTCCTGCACTACAGGGGATGGGGGGAGTTTTTGTCCTCCCCAGACTCTGGAGGCTTGCTTCGAGCCTCCGGGAGGGCAAAAACGCCTCCCCTGGGCTCCAGAGGCCCTCTGGAGGCTGGAAACGGGCCCGTTTTCGGACTTCTGATACTTCCGGTAGGCCCATTTTTTGCCCTCCCCAGGCTCCAGAGGTTTTCCTTGAGCCTCTGGGAGGACAAAAATGGTCTCCCCTGGGCTCTGGAGGCCCTCCAGAGGCCGGAAATGGGCCTGTTTCCGGACTCCTGGAACATCCAGTAGGCCCGTTTTTCACCCTCTCAGAGCCTCTGCGCGGCCCCTGCGCATACCTGGCATCCAAAACGGGCTGTGTGGAGACTCCTGGGAGGGGAGGGGCGGGGTGGATGGGGTCAGCCAATCCTTGCAAAAACCGGTTCGATGAACTAGATTAAAATTAACATCCGGTTCGCCCGAACTGGTCTGAACCGGCTGAATCCCACTCCTGGTTGTAAGTCATTTTTTTCCCAGGCAAAACCGAGCTTGAAAGAAATCGACGATTTCTTTCACGAACCCAGAGAGTCTTCAGCAAAATGCCTCTCTCTTTTTTCTTCTTTTTTTTAAAAAAAATTTCTGAGCTGGTATTTCTGTCCTGCCCAAAATATCTTCCAGCAGGTGAGCTTACAACTGCCATCTCAACCCACTGAGCTTTTAATGATTTGTTCAATCTTGTTTCGTTTGCCAGCCTGAGCGGATCACACATCCAACGTGGGGTTTAAATTGCCTGGCAAACAAACACTTTCAGCCTTAGCTCTTTGGAGTCTTTTCACCTCCTCTGCACTGATCCTGAAAAGGCCAAGCAATCTATTCCTTTTTCGCCCCCGCAGCTTTACTTTTTGTTCTTTCAGAAGCGGCCCGATAAAGAAAAATAAAGGGTAATCCACGCAATGTTTTCTTCTGCTTAAAGCCAAGGGGAACCAGAACTGGTTAAGTGATGATCAGGAGTGGAACTGAAGAGTGCGACTGAGTTAATCCTGAGTTTATGTTCCACAACATAATCTCAGGATTAATTTTGAAAAAATGACCGGCGGGATGTACCTTCCTCTAATCACAAGTGGGTATATAATTATGTGTAGTGAATTGCGTTTCCTGTGGAGGTCCTTGGTGCTCTCTGAGCTTGGTTGTTTTCTGGCAGATGTTTCATGACCCAACTAGTAACATCAGTGCTAGAAGGGAGTGGGGTTTGTGGAGAGGAGGAGGGGGAGGGGAGGAGGAGGAGGAGGAGGAGGAGGTTGTGGTAGACTGTAGGGTCCTTGGTGCTCTCTGAGCTTGGTTGTTTTCTGGCAGATGTTTCATGACCCAACTAGTAACATCAGTGCTAGAAGGGAGTGGGGTTTGTGGAGAGGAGGAGGGGGAGGGGAAGAGTGGAGAAGGAGGAGGAGGAGGAGGAGGAGGAGGAGGAGGAGGAGGAGGAAGTGATTGTGGTAGACTGTAGGGTCCTTGGTGCTCTCTGAGCTTGGTTGTTTTCTGGCAGATGTTTCATGACCCAACTAGTAACATCAGTGCTAGAAGGGAGTGGGGTTTGTGGAGAGGAGGAGGGGGAGGGGAGGAGGAGGAGGAGGAGGAGGAGGTTGTGGTAGACTGTAGGGTCCTTGGTGCTCTCTGAGCTTGGTTGTTTTCTGGCAGATGTTTCATGACCCAACTAGTAACATCAGTGCTAGAAGGGAGTGGGGTTTGTGGAGAGGAGGAGGGGGAGGGGAGGAGGAGGAGGAGGAGGAGGAGGAGGAGGAGGAGGAGGTGGTGGTGGTGGTGGTTGTGGTAGACTGTAGGGTCCTTGGTGCTCTCTGAACTTGGTTGCTTTCTGGCAGATGTTTCATGACCCAACTAGGTAACATCAGTGCTAGAAGGGAGTGGGGTTTGTGGAGAGGAGGAGGGGGAGGGGAGGAGGAGGAGGAGGAGGAGGAAGATGGCTATGAGGTCTTTGGTGCTATCCGAGCTTGGTTGTTTTCTTGCAGACATTACATTCCTGTTGGAAGAAAAATCCAGGTCCAGTTCCAAGCCGGGAATAAAATTAGGTCTGATTGGAAAGAAAGTTGGTTTATTGATGAGCAGAATCACCAACAGCATGTGATTCTGGGACACCTGACAAAATGGAGTTGAGAGTGGGTCGGTTTTATACCTTTTGGATCCCTATGGCAGGGGTGAAATCCTACCGGTTCGGACCAGTTCAGGTGAACCGGTAGTGATGATTGGCATTGGTTCGCTGAATTGGTAGCAATCATCCCTGGTGGCCTCACCCCCGCCTGCCCGGTCACCTGCTCAACAGGCACTCCGGGGCTGCCTTGCCCACCGCCTCCATGCACTGTGCTTGGAAGCAGCTGCTGCCGCTCTCACTATTGTGGCTCCGTTGCCTGAGCCTGGGCTATCGACAGATGCAGACTCTGAGAGTGAGAAAGAGGAGTTGGCAAGGCCTCCCTCTCCAGGACCCTCCTCTCTGGCAATGCCTCTGGAGGACACTGAAGGCCAAAAGATAGGCTCAGAGCCAAGCATGTCCCCGCAGCCACAGGTGGACAGCGACGAAGAAGATAAGTGCTGGCTGGACCCTCGGCAGAGGCGCAGGGAGAAGCATGTGCAGCAGAGGGGAAGGCGTGCCAGAGATTAGCTGAGTCACTGGACCACAACCCACAGGGTATAAATGTGGGTGTGGTGGCCGGTTCAGTTTGTGACGAGCAAAAACTAGAAATAATCCATGATCTCTGCCTTACTGGACTTTGCCTGCTTTATCGGACTGCATTTGGATTAATCTTTGTATTGTTGAAACTCTGCCTGCTTTATCGGAATGCTTGCAGTCTAATCTTTGTTTTGTGTGAGTAAAATCTGAATTGGCAGCTAGCCACTGGGTTGCTGCCAGCTTTATCTTCAAAGACTTTTGTCGTGTGGCTTATTAACTCCGGGCCATCCGTGAGGGTGCGTGTGTGGTACGGGGACAGAACACTCGCCACCCTCCCTCCCTGCCTGGCTGCAGACGCTCAAGCAGCAGCAGGGTTCGTGGGAATCATTCTTGCCCCACTGCTGCTTGAGCAGGGAGGATGTCTCTGAGGAGGAGAAAAACCGTGAGGTTTTGCACCAGGTGGCTGGCCCTACAGTGACCACTTGAATGGCCAGACTAAATTTGTGCCCACTGGTGAATGTTGACACAGGGGTCTCAGCTGCAGCACTGCTCCAACCAGCCACTCTAAGCTGGGCTCGCTTCTCGCTTCTCCATCCCCACCGGCAGCTGGGCGATGCTACGCGCAGGGCATTGAGCGGCTGTCGGCTGCGTGGCTCTTTGCCGGTGGCCAGCCCAGGGAGGAAGCGCATGGCCTCAGCTCCGCGCTCGGGGAAGCAAGGGGGAGTGGCATGACAGCGGCTTCCCTGCTCAGCCCCGACAAGCAATGCATCCATGGTGCACCAGCATCCCGAGAGAAGCAGAGAAGATCGCTGCTTGCAAGCAGACAAGCAGAGGTAGGAAACATATGCCATGCTGTGGGGAAAATGAGAGGCCCTATTGTCCTGCAGAGCCTGCTGCTGCTTGAGGGGGCGGGGTGAGGAGAACAGTGATACTCAGGGAGTAGGTCAGGTGGAGCTGGCTGACTCAGGGCTGCTCAGAAGCCGCCCCTGCCGCTGCCAGAAGTTTGCATGCCTCGGCCTTAGATCGCTCGCTTGCTCCCTCCCTCCCTCTCTCTCACACACTCAAAAACAGAGGTTGGAGAGCTCTCTTGCTCTCTCTCTCTCTCCAAGCACCCCATGCACAGCCCATTTGAGGAAAGGGCATGCACAGCTGGGTGCGCTTGGCTGCAGGAGGAGGCCCGGGTGGAAGGCGGCCTTTTCTGCAATATCCCCCCTCTTTTGATCGCCCTGCAAGGCGATCTGCCTTTGCAGAAACGGAGTGGGCGGTTTGTATGGAGGATTGGCGGGGGGTATGTGCGGCCCTCCGGGATGGAGAGCGGGGCAAGAGAAGGCTCCAATGTTCACTTGGCCAGTCAAGTCAGAGGGAAACTCAAAGTGTTGGGGTGTTGCCCTTCAGAAGGGCAGATTGTGTGTCAGAATGTGCAGCTCCTGGCTCTAACAGTGAGTGACGTGAGTGACGTCAAGATGGTCATGACCACCCGGTCACATGACTACCAAGCCACGCCCACCAAGCCATGCCTACAGAGCCAATGCAAATCCTAGGTGTTTGTCTGAGCTAATCTTGTCAACCTTTGTCTTGTTGCTTATCTGAAGTTTCTATCTGACCCAATCTTTTCTGAATGGATTATCAAATCTACATTTCTAAAAGCTGGCCTCCTCAGTTTCTGCTTGGGGCAGAAAGACTGGGGCTGGTTTCCGCCTCCCTTAAGATTTTTTTCCCCCATTTCTCCTTTAGGGGAAATATTCTATTCTGCCTTTTTAATATTTCCCAAAATATTTCATTCTCTAGGAGGGTGGGTGCATGCTGACTTTCTACATTACCCAGCTGGTAACATCAGCAGTGCTAAAAGAGAGTGGGGTTTGCCCTTATTTTTATATGCCTAGTGGTTTGCACTGTCAGCGTAGATTTGAGTGTTTCCTGGTGTTTCTTTGATTTGTCTGTTGTTTAGCAGTTCCTTGATGGGAATATTGTTTGCTTCTTGATTGTTGGCCTAATGTTAATCTTGGTGTTATCTGGGTGCTGACTGCTGGTGAGGAGGTGTTTTGCTCTTTTGGTTTCCTTTCCAGTTCTTTGATTGTCTCTTTTGAAAGATGTGCAGATGTTATTTATCTCAATGTACCTGCTGATGGCTGATTTGTCTGAATGCCAGCAAGCCACTTGTATCAAAACAGAGAGCAAACCCCACTCCCTTCTAGCATCGATGACGTTCCCCAGTTGGGTAATGAAATGTTTGCAAGAAAAGAACTAAGCTCAGAAAGGACCCCGCCGTAAAATACTGTCATGACCCCATCGGAGCCTGAGTCAGCGGAGGAGTGCAAGCCGGAGCTGTGACCATCAGAAGTCAAGAAGGCGGCCTCATTGGCTTTGGAGGAATGCGGGGAGGAGCAGGATGAGGCAGCTTCTGGTCCCTTGGGCATGGGACAGCTTGCCAGCAGGGAAGAACAGAAGCAGGAAAGAGAGGGGAAGAGAGGGCAGGCAGTGGAGGTGAGGAGCGATGGAGCTCAGGCGATGAGCAAGGACTGCCCCCTCCTGATCCCTGAGCATGGAGATTGGAGAGGAGGTGGGAACAGTGCAGGCTGAGGGAAGAGAGCACCCCACCCCTCTTCACAAGGCACACCTGGGGACTGAGACTTAAGGAGATGCTGTGGGGAAGGGCCTTTGTCAGGAACAAGTGCTGAATTCGTGGAGTTTGGTGTGCCGCTGCCGATGTCCGGAGTTCGCTGGACTTCTTGCCTTGTTCCTTTGCTTCATTGGACTCCTTGACTGGTTCTCTTGATCTGCTGGACTTCTTGCCTTGAAGCCATTGTAATTAATAGTGTTTTGCTGGACTGCTCGCAGCCAGAAGCTGCTGGAGATGTGTTTGTCTGTGTGTGAATGCTTTGTTCCAGGACTTGCCATAAACGTGGGAGCGTTTGGGGGGAAAGTTGGAGCAATATAGTGGTGTTTTGAACAGGGGTGAAATCCAGCATGTTCTAACACAGTGATGGCTAACCTTTTTGCCATCGCGTGCCAAAAGCGGGGTTCGTGTGCGCATGCCCACACCCATAATTCAATGTGCCCCACCTCCCTGCACATGCATGCATGACTCACCCGTGCTCCCACCCGCTTTTGGCATGCAATGGCCCCGTGGGCCCGGTGGGCCCGTTTTTTTCACCCTCCCCAGGCTCCAGGGGCTTTCTTGGAGCCTGGGGAGGGTGAAAACAGCCTTCTCCACCTCCTGGAGACCCTCCAGAGACTGGAAACAGCCTGTTTCCCGACTTCTGGTGGGACCAGAAGGCCCGTTTTTTGCTCTCCCCAGGCTCCAGAGGCTTTCTAGGAGGCTGGGGAGGGCAAAAACAGCCTTCCCCACCCCTACCAGAGGCCCTCTTGAGCCAGGCTAAGATTCGATATTGGGATAAAACTCAAATATTAGAAATCCAAATCTTTGGTTAAGACAGAAGTGCCTCTTCCGTGCCAAGGTGCTGAATTGACAAACGGTATTTGACGTAGGTACAGAATTGTAAAAGGGCAAACTGACCCTAAACAGATACATCTGGTGTTTAATGGTTATTGCACCCCAAATGTCATGTAGATTTCAGAGAGAAAATATTGTTTCCCTTACTGTCCTCTTTACTGCTTGTGAGGCGTCTTCTAGCCTCTTATCTCCTTTTGTTATGTCTTGAGCTCCGGAGCTGAAAGCCTGAGCCTGTGGGAACGGGGCTGTTATGTCTTTCCTAGAGATAGATTAAAGGGTAGCTTCTACGTGTGAAATGCATCACTCTCTGTAATACTTTTGTCTTTAAACTGTATAAATACATGGCCAGAAGAAGCCATCGGCGTTCAGACTTTTTCGTGGTCTTCGGACTGTTTGAACCTTGCGCAAATAAAAACTCTTTCCTGCACTGAAGAGCTTGTCCTAGTCCGTCATTTTTCCTGCAACAGCTGGCGACGCTGCCGGGACTGGGGGCAAGGCGATATTTCGCTGAGGACCGTTTTGACCCCTCGGGACCATTGGGAGGTCGCTCCTGAACATTCTCCAGGCGCCACGGAGATACGTCTCCGGGAGACAGCCGCGATAACCCTATGGCCCCGACGGTGCTCTGATCGAGTCCAAGAACCCTGCGGTGCAGGAAAGGTGGTCTGAACAAATTCCTGGCCAGGAATCTATGGAGTGGGAGCGTTTTAAGTGAGTATATTGTAAAAGAATTGTACCTGCCTCATTTGAAGGCAGACGGAGGGACCTGATCACTCCCTCGGACTCGGGGTGGCTACCCTAATGAAGTCCATGTCAGGTTGTGTGGGTGGTTAAGCCATCGCATTTCTCATTAGTGGCCATGAGTTTCCGGGGCTATGAGTCGATGGCAGTGTGGTAGAAGGGATGGGGTTCAGAGCATGCCAAATACTCCATTGGCATGCATGTTAAAAGGTTTTGACAAGTATTTTAGCAACCCTTCCTATCCGAAAGGATCAAAGGCTCAATTAAAATTCTTATGTAAACATGTGTGGCCACAAAGGGAGATGGGCTGACCCCCTCCCCCTCAGGGATGGTTAAGGGAAGAAACAGTGGATAAGTTGTGGGGAGTGATTGTAGTGAATCAGGATAAATATCCTGATCAATTTCAATATATTGATCAATGGGTGAGACCCCTGTTGAAAAAAGCTGAGGATTTATTGCAATGTAGGGCTGAAACAGTCGGGTTATGTGTATCTGAGCAGGCAGGAAAAGTAAGGGGGCTGCTGGAGGGAGCGGAGGAGGAAATCAGAGGCGTATGAGTGATCCTGGCGTGAAGTCAAGGGGAGTCATCCGCCTAGAGGTAGCAGTCAGAGTGAGGGAGAGGGGGATGATGATGATGATGATGATGATGATGATGATGATGATGATGATGATTTGAAGGCTGTGGGGGCTGTAGGTGGAGAAGAAAGAGCAGGAAGCACGGATGAATAAAAAGGCTGCTTTGTTGGCAGGAGCACTGCGAAGTGGGATGCAAGGGGGTTTTTCTCCCCCCCTTCCTTTGGAGGGGAGAAGGGGAAAAGAGATGCTTTTAAAACTTTTTTTCTCCTTTCTGGTGTTTGTCTGGTTTTTTTTTTAACAAAATAGGCTGTACACCACCCTGAGTCCTTCGGGAGAAGGGTGGTATAGAAATAAAATTATTTGGGAAAAGGAATTACTTGGGAAAAGGAATGCCCAAGACAGATGGTGAGAAGTAGAGGGATGAGAAGAGCGGATTTTGGGTCAGGGATGCATGGGCAGCTCTCTGGGAGAAGGGGAGAGCGAGGACAGAGGAGAGGTTTGAGCAGAAAGTATTGGATTGGCAGACATGACTTGGTCAGATTGAGGGGGACCAGGCTTGGAAGAACCCCCGCCTGAGCCATTAGTTACAATGAAAATAGGGGGTCAGTACAGAACGTTTCTGGTAAATATGGGAGCAGGAAGATTAGTTGTAAATAAGCAGATTGCAGCCCCCCGGATCCCATAAAATTCAGGTCCAGGGGGTATCAGGGCAAGCCATGGGGCGGCAGGTCTTGAAATCAGAGATGTGTGATTTTAAAGAAGCTGAAATCCAGCATGAATTTTTGTACATTCCTGAGTGCCCTATTCCATTGTTAGGCAGGGATATGCTGAGCAAATTAGGGGCAACAATTTCTTTTGATGAAGATAGTTAGAGAATGACCATAAGGCATTCTCCGGAGGAGATTTGGAGGTTGTTTGATGTGCGCTGAGGATAACCTGCCGGGTCTTGCAGCTCGCCACCCTCCAGTGGGGGTGGAACTAAAACCTGGAGTGGAGTCTGTGAGTATAAGGCAGCGTCCCGTTTCTTGGGAAGCTATTTGTGCTATTTATGAAAGCATTCAGAGATTTGGAAGCGGGGTTTTTGGTGCCTATTTAGTCCTCCTGGAATACTCCAATTATCCCAATTAAACAGTTAGATGGGTCTTACAGCCCGGGGCACAGTAACTTTACACCCGGCCGTGTTGAATCCATATTCCCTGTTAAGTTTAATTCCACCCCGGGCTGAGTGGTTTTCTGTTATTGATTTAAGGGATGCATTCTTTACAATTCCCATTCACCCCGTAAGCCAGCCACTGTTTGCATTTTGAGTGGGAGAATCCTTACACAGGAATGAAAATGCAATATACTGGGACTCGGCTGTCTCGGGGATTTAAGACCTCCCCCACATTGTTTGGAATAGCGGTAGCTAGAGACTTACAGTATTATGTGCCTCAACAACCAGGAGACACAATACTGTAATATGTTGATGGTGTTTGGATCAACAGGACTGACAGAGGATTTATGATGGGAGAATACTAAGATGAATGCACGAGGATGTTAGATTTGTTACTAGAGTGTGGTTATTGGGTAGCAAGAAAGAAAGCTCAATTGGTGAAAAGGAAAGTTAGATATTTGGGATACAATATAAGGGTCATCGAGCTTTAGGACCAGAGCGGAAAAGGGCGGTCCTAATGCTGGTAGAACCCCGGACAAAAAGACAACTGAGAAGCTTTTTTTAGGACTAGCTAGCTTTTGCTGTAATTGGAGGGGGGGGGCAAAAAGCTGGCCCCACTGTTTGAAGGTGCTGGCTGCAAGTGCAGAATTGATTCAGAATTGTAATAAATTTACTTTTTCTTGTCCTATACTCATGCACTCCCCTCATGAGGAGCAGTCTGTGTTGGATACTAAGGGACATTTGTGGATTAGTGGGCAAAGGTTGACAAAATATCAGGTAATTAGGAGTGAGAATCCACAGGTGTGTCTGGTGGTGTCTAACCGATTAAATCCTGCAACTTTGTTGCCTACGGAGTCTGTTTCTGAGCATGATTGTTTACAGGTATTGGAGGTTTATTCCACCCGACCATGTAAAAAAAAAAAAAGAAAAAAAAAAAAAAGAAGGTAAAATAAGGTAAATATGTATGTTAGGTGGCCTGATTTAGGTCGTAAAGGGGGGGGGTTGGAATATGGAGATGGTACAAGAACTTAATAAGCAAATTGAGAGATTCCAACAATATGTGATGGAATAAGTACCCCCTAGATTAGTAACTTAATGTCACTCATTTGAACCTGGGGACCAAGTGGAAGATGGAAGGGATCTTTTATTGGTATTATGACTTCTCCACTTGCTATTAAGATTGCAGAATCAAAATCATGGATCTATCGGACATGAGTCAAGGCAGCAGCTGACACCGGCTGGAAAGTGTCCGTGGTCAAACAACATCCAACAAAACTGACATTTGAATGTGCTTAAAGAAAGCTTTTGTATTCTATATATAGGTTACCTTGATGTATATCTGCTGATGTAACCCGCTGTAAGCTAAAAAGAGGATGGAGCACCTGCTCTCTTGAATTGGTCCGGAACTTGGATCCTGACAAGAGATTGAAGATCATTGCGGATCCATGTGGGAGGAAAATTGGGTGTGGGCACTTTGAGTAATTGGGGTAGTAGCTTTATTGATTATTGTGTTTTACAGATATAAGCAATGGTTTTGTGGACAACCAGGGCCCATTTGATTTCTCAGTCGTTCCGATTCCTAATATTTCCCCAACCGGCTGTGGAGTGTGAACCTCTTACAGATGAAAGAAGTCCCTGCTTAGGACACCCTGGAAGCTGCCTTTTGATGCAAAGGAACAGAAAAAAAGATTTTTTTAATTGTATTGGTTTTGTAATTGTGGGTGTGAGTGTTGTTGTTGCACTCACTGTATTGATTGTGTTTTATGTATAAGCTGTAAGGTAGAGTGGGACGTGAAAATTATAGAGGAGGTGCTAGTACATTATTTGGTAATAAATCCTGAAGAAGTTCCCTTGTAATATTATCTGAAAAGGGGAAAGCTGAATATACCCGAAATCCCTAGCTATGTAACAAATACCTTTGTCAAATTGGCAGGAGACATAGCCCACACTCTGAATGTATCGGATTGTTTTGTATGTGGAGGAACTAACATGGGAGAAAAATGGCCATGGGAAGCCCAGGAATTAAATTGTTCCAAAGTTTTAGAAATGGATTATAAGGGTAATCTGTCATATAATAAGGGTAAGGATGGAGACTGGACTTTGACTGCTAGTTTGGTAGGGAATGTTTGTTTCCAGAGAAAAATTGTGGCAGGCTGTCGTCAGGTAGGAAACCTTATATGTACAGGAAAATGGGAAAGTAAGGTATGGTGGTCAGGAGGTACTGCCACAGAGGGTACTGATAAAAGGGCCCTGTTTAAGGTAAACGGGTTCTCTTTTTTTTTTAAAAGATCCAGATAATCAGACCCTTGAATGGCTGGCTCCTGATGGACTATACTGGATATGTGGTAAGATGGCATATGGGGTTCTACCTAAATCCTGGTGTGGAGCTTGTGTCCTGGGAATAATTGGACCAGGATTCTTTTTGCTTCCCCTTAAAACTCGACAGGTTTTAGGTGTCCCGGTATATGATGAGGTGGGAAGCTTAAGACAAAGAAGACATGTAGACACATCTGCAATAGGGAAAGTTAGGGTCGGAGGTAACCAACGTAGTTGGGGAAGTGTAGAATGGCCTGCAGAGTGAATTATTGAGGTTTATGGACCAGCTACATGGGCGGTAGATGGCATGTATGGCTATCGGACCCCTATATACATTCTGAACCGTTTAATTCATCTGCAAGCTGTGGTTGAAATCGTCACCAACGAAACTGTAAAAGGTCTTACTCAATTAGCTAGGGGGAGTGTCAAATCAAGGACATATATTATGCAGAATAGGTTAGCTTTAGATTATTTGTTAGCCAAGGAAGGAGGGGTATGTGGAAAGTTTAATTTGACTAACTGCTGTGTAGAAGTTGATGAAAGCGGAAAGGTTATTAAGGAAATAACAGACAAAATGGTTAAAATAGCTCATGTGCCAATCCAGACTTGGAAAGGTCTTAATTTATAGGATATGTTTTCAGGATGGTGGTCAAGGTTACCTGGCCTGCAGGCCATCTTTGGCCTGGTAGGATTAATAGCTGCGGGGTGTATTTTTCTCCCATGTATTTTACCTCTGTTTGTTAAAACTATCTCTAAAAGTCTATCCTTGCTGGTGGAACGTAAGACAACCGCTCAGGTGATGGCTATGTGGGATTACAAACGGCTCCAGCAGGAAGAGGACCTATGGTGTGACTCGTCTGGATAAACAGATGAGTCACAAAGGGGGGTATGAGCCAGGCTAAGATTCGATATTGGGATAAAACTCAAATATTAGAAATCCAAATCTTTGGTTAAGACAGAAGTGCCTCTTCCGTGCCAAGGTGCTGAATTGACAAACGGTATTTGACGTAGGTACAGAATTGTAAAAGGGCAAACTGACCCTAAACAGATACATCTGGTGTTTAATGGTTATTGCACCCCAAATGTCATGTAGATTTCAGAGAGAAAATATTGTTTCCCTTACTGTCCTCTTTACTGCTTGTGAGGCGTCTTCTAGCCTCTTATCTCCTTTTGTTATGTCTTGAGCTCCGGAGCTGAAAGCCTGAGCCTGTGGGAACGGGGCTGTTATGTCTTTCCTAGAGATAGATTAAAGGGTAGCTTCTACGTGTGAAATGCATCACTCTCTGTAATACTTTTGTCTTTAAACTGTATAAATACATGGCCAGAAGAAGCCATCGGCGTTCAGACTTTTTCGTGGTCTTCGGACTGTTTGAACCTTGCGCAAATAAAAACTCTTTCCTGCACTGAAGAGCTTGTCCTAGTCCGTCATTTTTCCTGCAACACTCTGGAGGCTGGAAACAGCCCATTTCCTGACTTCCGGTGGGTCCAGAAGGCCCCAAAATTAGTTGGCCAGCGTGCACATGCATGCTGGAGCTGAGCGAGGGCAATGCTTGCGGGCCCACAGATATGGCTCCATGTGCCACCTGTGACACGCATGCCATAGGTTCGCCATCACAGTTCTAACAGGTTCTGGAGAACTGGTAGCAGATTTTTTTTTTTTAAATTTTTTATTGAAAAATGAGGGCGATCTGGCTGCGACATCTGTCACCCCATTGATCGCCAGGGTTGATTCGGCTGATCTGGCTGGCTAGGCGGGTGTCCCCTTCCTCCCTCACCGCTCCATGTGCGTCCCTCCCGAAGCTGCGCGCTCGGTGGAAGAGGACGA
Source organism: Pituophis catenifer annectens (assembly GCF_029215685.1). NCBI lineage: Eukaryota > Metazoa > Chordata > Lepidosauria > Squamata > Colubridae > Pituophis > Pituophis catenifer. The sequence goes on from NW_027257261.1 coordinate 26,370, forward strand.
CCATCCCAGATAGAAGGAGTGTACCGATCTTCGGTCAAGGGTATACGATAGCTGCGCTCCCCTGCTAGAACCTCCAAACAAGCAGAAATTTTGAGTAGTTTGGAGAACCGGCAAATACCACCTCTGGCCGGCCCCAGAGTGGGGTGGGAATGAAGATTTTGCAATATCCTTCCCCCAGGAATAGGGAGGGAATGGAGATTTTGCAGTATTCTTCCCCTGGGGTGGGGTGGGAATGGAGATTTTGCAATATCCTTTCCCCTGCCACGCCCACCAAGCCACGGCCACAGAACCGGTAGGGAAAAAAATTGGATTTCACCCCTGGTTTTGAACTATCAGCTGTGTTGCCTCCATGCCTTGCCCCGGGTCATGACAATACTTCAGCTAAGGACAGATTTGAAAGCCTGAGAACTGGCTGCATCTCGAGTAGTCTATTAGTTCCGTCGTTCTGTTTGCAAATGAACTGGTTCTTTAAAAAAAGAAACATCTGGTAACCTTCTGGAGTTGCTTCTCGTTTTCGTTTCCCATCAGAGCGTCCCATTACTCAACAAAGTCAGAAGCACCAAAGGATGAGATTCCACTGGAAAAATGCTCAGCTCAGACCAACTGAGAGATCCTTGAATTTGGCAGGCAGAGCCTGTGGGCTGAAGAGACTTCATTAAGACGTTCCCGGTTTCCTTTTTTGACACTCCTTTTTTATTTACTAACGTCTTGAATGTCCTTTCCACCGAGTTTGCTCAGGCTCTCCCCCAAGGCTAATTAGGAATGAAGCTGGCACAAGTTGAAAACTGGGGAGAAATTCGGTCATTTTCGCTTTTCTTATGAGTTTGCCCACTCCTTATTGATTTTGGTTTTACTGCTTGTTAGATGCGGAGCACAATCGATAACGGACACGCGGGTTCATTGATTAATGTGGAAGAAGATATCACAACAGCTTAGGCTGCTGTAGTAAGGGGCAACTCTCTTTAGGAAGTTGTCCTACTATCTCTCTTACTTTCTCCCTTATTAAAAACAACGACAACAAATAGAGGTAGTCCTCAACTTACAACAGTTTCGCGTAGTGTCCGTTGAAAGTTATAACGGCACTGGAAAAAGTGACTATGTCCGTTTTTCACACTTATGACCCCACGGTCACACGATTTACATTCAGATGCTGGACAACTGTCTCACATTTATGACGGTTGCAGTGTCCCGGGGTCACGGGATTCCCATTTTTACGACCTACTGACAAGCAAAGTCAGTCGGGAAACTAGAGTCATTTAACAAATGTGTTATTAATAACGGGAGTGATTCCCTTAATGCATGTGGCAAGAAAAGTTGTAAAATGAGGCAAAATTCACTTAACAAATTTCTCGCTTAGAAACATAAATGTTGGGCTCAGTTGTTGTCTTGGGCTGAGGACTGCCTGTATTTTATTAAATTTTTATGCTGCCCATCTTTCCAACAAGGTGACTCTGGGCGGGCTCCCCAATCATAAAACAAGTAAATAATAATAATTAAAATATTGGTGAAGAACTACCTGTACTTTTCATTATGTTTCCTTAATTTGAAGGTTCCCTAAATCCTCCAAGTCTGATGGGCTATGTAGTAGCTATAACTGGCAGAAAGTATTTTCTAGAAATTAGAGATATGAGTCTCTAGAATTCTCCCCACTTGGAACTGAACCAGATGACTAGTCCATCCTTCCTTCCTTCCTTCCCTCCCTCCCTCCCTCCTTCCTTCCTTCCCTCCTTCCTTCCTTCCTTCCTTTCCTCCTACCACCCTTCCTTCCTCACTCTCATTTTCCTTCCTTCTATCCTTCCTTCCTTCTTTCCTCCCTCCCTCCTTCCCCCTCCCTCCCTCCCTCCCTTCCTCACTCTTATTCTTTTTCCTTCCTTCTTTCCTTCCTTCCTTCCCTCCTTCCTTCTTTCCTCCCACCCTTCCCCCTCTTTTCCACCCTCTCTCTTCCTTCCACACGTTCTTTTCCCTTCCTTCCTTCCTTCCTTCCTCATTCTTTTTCCTTCCTTCCTTCCCTTTTATTCTTTTTCCTTCCTTCTTTCCCACCTTCCTTCTTTCCTCCCTCCCTCCCCCCTTCACTCCTCCTTCCCTCCCTCTCTCCTTTCCTTCCTTCCTCACTCTCATTCTTTTCCCTTCCTTCCTTCCTTCCTTCCTTCCTTCCTTCCTTCCTCCCTCCCTCTTACTGTGATTTGCTTATCACCCAGGGCAAAAAAAAAGTGTGCAGACTCAGGCACGAGAGTCACTTAACAGTGCCCAGAATGAAGATTCTGATACCAATTGTAGTTTTAAGTTGAGGACTATCTGTAATTTCAAAAACTTATGAGGAACTTCAGGGTTGAGGAAGACTGGTATCATGTCAACACAGCGAAGAAGATGTATCAATGCTCATTTAAAGTTTTTAAGGTGTGAAATTTGATTTCCCCTAGGTAAATTGTAAACCCCTTTTATCCTTCTAATGAAAGGTTTACTCAGTCGTAGGGGATTTTTGACCTTTCAAATGTTGATGAGTTAGCCTCAAACATCATTGATTCTGCTGATTGGTGGTCTTGGGAATGATAATTACAACGTCGGGGTTTTAATTAATTCTACCGCTTCGCCAGGTCTGTAATATTCACATCCCGAAATAAATCTATAATAACCTATCTTATTTGAACCTCCTAATGCATATAATATCGCCTAAGTGGTTCGCCGCAATTTGGATCGATACAAAATGTTAAAAGTTTAAAAGGGGGGAAAGTCCTAAGGCAGAACAAATAAGCCAATCCATCTAATAAAAATAATTAATTTTTTTTATTACCGGGTATAAGACAGGATACAAGAAATTCTAAAGTTCGCTTTGCAGGTGGGGAAGATATTTTCCTAAAAAATAACCATCTCGACTCGATTAGTGAGGGTTTTTCAAAACTCGGTTTCCTGGGCGGTGGGTGAGCTTCCCTGGGAGATAAAAGGCAGAGTGAGGGGTTCATGGAAATTCAGCCAATATGTAATCGCTAAAAACATTGCTTTTCATCAAGAGTTCTGGGTTGCTAATGTTGTTAATTTAATTCAAGTGATTTTGATTCGGTGGCTCTGTTTATACCAGGGGTCACCAAACTTTCGGACCTCAGGGACCACTAAATTCATAATTTTAAATCCCATGGACCACTAATAGGATCTGCCTAATGACCGGCTGGGTGGGCGTGGCTAGGTGGTCATGTGAGTGGGTGGGTGTGGCCAACTTGATGTCACTCACGTGCCTCACCGGCCTCTACTCGCCCCTCCCCTCCCAGCCACTCCTCACCTGCCCGCCTGGGCTCCTTAGGGCCCCAACAGGAAGCAGTTGTTGGAGCTAAGCAGCCACCACAAGAAAGAGTTGGCAAAGCAGCTGGCTCAGTTCAAATTAGATCTGACCGAGAAGGAGGCTCAGCAGAAGCACCTCACTGAGGACTACGAGCATAGGCTTTCAAGCAGAGGGAAGACCTGAGGGAGTGCGAAGGCCAGGTACTGGTGCCTGGAGGCTCAGCGGACTGAGATGGTCAGCCAGTTCCAAACCGGAAGTCCCTGGGCTATCTGTTTCTAAAGAGGGTGCTGGGCAGTTCCCATTGTGGCTGATAGTTTATGATAACTCTTCTAGGTGGCTCAGCGGCTAAGATGCTGAATTGTCGATCAGAAAGGTCGCAGTTCAGCGGTTCAAATCCCTAGTATAGGTCTCCTGCTGTGAGCAGTGGGTTGGACTAGATGACCTCCAAGGTCCCTTCCAACTCTGTTACTGTTAAAAATGTCCTGTGCTGGATTTTGGTTGAGGGTGAGGGGCTGCTTGCTCTAATCCTACTCGCTCTGCTTTCGTTAGCTGTCGAAATTGGTGTAAGGGGTTTCAAAATATCCTGTCTTGAATGGGCTTCTGCTGGGCAGCATTCACTTTGCTTATGAATGGAGCCCTCTAGATAGTTGGCTTCTTTACAATAGGCTCGTTATCTCCTTAAGTGCTGGTATCTGCATTTAAGCTTCTTGTTACATTCTGGTGAAATATGGAATGGGCTTCAGGCAGGGTTTTTTTTTTTTATTACTGTCTTGGTCTTTGGCTTTAGCGGAGGGGGATTGATTTCTTCTTACAAGACTTTAGGCCAATTACCAGGAGACGGTGAGTTCTAGTTCCAACTTAGGCACGGAAGCCGACTGGGTGACTTTGGGCCAGTCCCTCCCTCTCACTCAACCCACTTCAAAAGGCTGTAGGGGAAATTAGAGGGAGAAGAGATATTATATCTTTGCTGCCTTTCTTATAGAGTAATAGAGGCAGGATAAAAAATCAAATAGAAAAAGTTACATGAACAACAGGGCCAGAAACGCAAGCGTTCCACCCCAGGGAAAAAGAGACTGTATTAGGAAGAGATTGAAGTTGGGTTGTTCCCTAAATCCCTGAGGTATAAAAAGGAGAGGAGGAGATGTTACAATCAGACCTGCAAGATTTTGTGATTATAACCTCAATAAGCAAAGTGTTTAGTCTCCTTGTGGAGTCTGTTTCCTGCTCGGGACAAACTTGAAGGGTTTGACAGCTAGAGGGGCCATGAAATTGACTCAGATGGATCTGATCTGTGCCTGGTACCAATACCTGCAATTGTTCCTCTCATAATTTGAATCTGCTCCAGGGAGGGAGGGAGGGAAGAGAGGAGGGAGGGAGGAAGGACAAAGGGGGAGGGAGGGTGGGAGAAAGGAAGGAAGGGAAAGAGGGAAAAAGAGGGAGGGGGAGGACAAAGGCGGAGGGAGGAAGGGAGGGAGGAGGA
>NW_027257262.1:0-31118 GCF_029215685.1 Pituophis catenifer annectens
CAATTCAGCCAGAAAACTTAACTTTTGACACACAGCTCAGATTTGCAGCACAGAGACATATTCATGTTCCCCACGGTCTGAAAAAACGGCAAAAAGACATTCATTTTTCAATACGAGCTTTCTCTGAGGAGTTAGACCAAAGGGCATCAGAATTGGCAGTAGGGCTCAATTCAACCAGAAAACATAACTTTTGACACAGAGCTTAGATTTGCAACACGCAGACATATTCATGTTACGCAAGGTATGAAAACACCAAAAACACACAGTTTTCAAATCTGACCTTTCCCTGAGGAGTTAGACCAAAGCTATATCTCAGAATAGGCAGTAGGACTGCATTCAACCAGAAAACATAACTTTTGACACAGAGCTCAGTTTTGCAGAAGAAACACATATTCATGTTCCCCACGGTCTGAAAAAGGGCAAAAAGACATTCATTTTTCAATACGAGCTTTCTCTGAGGAGTTAGACCAAAGGGCATCAGAATTGGCAGTAGGGCTCAATTCAACCAGAAAACATAACTTTTGACACAGAGCTTAGATTTGCAACACACAGACATATTCATGTTATGCAAGGTATGAAAACACCAAAAACACACAGTTTTCAAATCTGACCTTTCCCTGAGGAGTTAGACCAAATCTGTATCTCAGAATAGGCAGTAGGACTGCATTCAACCAGAAAACATAACTTTTGACACAGAGCTTAGATATGCAAAACAAACACATATTCATGTACCCCCCAGTCTGAAAAGCCCAAAAAACAGTCAATTTTTTCAAATCTGAGCTTTCCCTGAGGAGATAGACCAAAGTGTCTCTCAGAATTGGCAGTAGGTCTCAATTCAACCAGAAAACTTAACTTTTGACACACAGCTCAGATTTGCAACACAGAGACATATTCATGTTCCCCCACGGTCTGAAAAAAACGCAAAAAGACATTCATTTTTCAATACGAGCTTTCTCTGAGGAGTTAGGCCAAAGGGCATCAGAATTGGCAGTAGGGCTCAATTTAACCAGAAAACTTAACTTTTGACACACAGCTCAGATTTGCAACACGCAGACATATTCATGTTACGCAAGGTATGAAAACACCAAAAACACACAATTTTCAAATCTGACCTTTCCCTGAGGAGTTAGACCAAATCTGTATCTCAGAATAGGCAGTAGGACTGCATTCAACCAGAAAACATAACTTTTGACACAGAGCTTAGATATGCAAAACAAACACATATTCATGTACCCCCCCCAGTCTGAAAAGCCCAAAAAACAGTCAATTTTTTCAAATCTGAGCTTTCCCTGAGGAGATAGACCAAAGTGCCTCTCAGAATTGGCAGTAGGGCTCAATTCAGCCAGAAAACTTAACTTTTGACACAGAGCTCAGTTTTGCAGAAGAAAACACATATTCATGTTCCCCCACGTTCTGAAAAAAGCGCAAAAAGACATTCATTTTTTAATACGAGCTTTCTCTGAGGAGTTAGACCAAAGGGCATCAGAATTGGCAGTAGGGCTCAATTCAACCAGAAAACATAACTTTTGACACAGAGCTTAGATATGCAAAACAAACACATATTCATGTACCCCCCCCAGTCTGAAAAGCCCAAAAAACAGTCAATTTTTTCAAATCTGAGCTTTCCCTGAGGAGTTAGACCAAATCTGTATCTCAGAATAGGCAGTAGGACTGCATTCAACCAGAAAACATAACTTTTGACACAGAGCTTAGATATGCAAAACAAACACATATTCATGTTCCCCACAGTCTGAAAAGCCCAAAAAAACAGACAATTTTTTCAAATCTGAGCTTTCCCTGAGGAGATAGACCAAAGTGTCTCTCAGAATTGGCAGTAGGGCTCAATTCAGCCAGAAAACTTAACTTTTGACACACAGCTCAGATTTGCAGCACAGAGACATATTCATGTTCCCCCACGGTCTGAAAAAAACGGCAAAAAGACATTCATTTTTCAATACGAGCTTTCTCTGAGGAGTTAGACCAAAGGGCATCAGAATTGGCAGTAGGGCTCAATTCAACCAGAAAACATAACTTTTGACACAGAGCTTAGATTTGCAACACGCAGACATATTCATGTTACGCAAGGTATGAAAACACCCAAAAACACACAGTTTTCAAATCTGACCTTTCCCTGAGGAGTTAGACCAAAGCTATATCTCAGAATAGGCAGTAGGACTGCATTCAACCAGAAAACATAACTTTTGACACAGAGCTCAGTTTTGCAGAAGAAACACATATTCATGTTCCCCACGGTCTGAAAAAGGGCAAAAAGACATTCATTTTTCAATACGAGCTTTCTCTGAGGAGTTAGACCAAAGGGCATCAGAATTGGCAGTAGGGCTCAATTCAACCAGAAAACATAACTTTTGACACAGAGCTTAGATTTGCAACACACAGACATATTCATGTTATGCAAGGTATAAAAACACCAAAAACACACAGTTTTCAAATCTGACCTTTCCCTGAGGAGTTAGACCAAAGCTATATCTCAGAATAGGCAGTAGGACTGCATTCAACCAGAAAACATAACTTTTGACACAGAGCTTAGATATGCAAAACAAACACATATTCATGTACCCCCCCCCCAGTCTGAAAAGCCCAAAAAACAGTCAATTTTTTCAAATCTGAGCTTTCCCTGAGGAGATAGACCAAAGTGCCTCTCAGAATTGGCAGTAGGGCTCAATTCAGCCAGAAAACTTAACTTTTGACACAGAGCTCAGTTTTGCAGAAGAAACACATATTCATGTTCCCCACGTTCTGAAAAAGGGCAAAAAGACATTCATTTTTCAATACGAGCTTTCCCTGAGGAGTTAGACCAAAGGGCATCAGAATTGGCAGTAGGGTTCAATTCAGCCAGAAAACTTAACTTTTGACACAGAGCTCAGTTTTGCAGAAGAAACACATATTCATGTTCCCCACGTTCTGAAAAAGGGCAAAAAGACATTCATTTTTCAATACGAGCTTTCCCTGAGGAGTTAGACCAAAGGGCATCAGAATTGGCAGTAGGGCTCAATTCAGCCAGAAAACTTAACTTTTGACACAGAGCTCAGTTTTGCAGAAGAAACACATATTCATGTTCCCCACGGTCTGAAAAAGGGCAAAAAGACATTCATTTTTCAATACGAGCTTTCCCTGAGGAGTTAGACCAAAGGGCATCAGAATTGGCAGTAGGGTTCAATTCAGCCAGAAAACTTAACTTTTGACACAGAGCTCAGTTTTGCAGAAGAAACACATATTCATGTTCCCCACGGTCTGAAAAAGGGCAAAAAGACATTCATTTTTCAATACGAGCTTTCCCTGACGAGTTAGACCAAAGGGCATCAGAATTGGCAGTAGGGCTCAATTCAACCAGAAAACATAACTTTTGACACAGAGCTTAGATATCCAAAACAAACACATATTCATGTACCCGCCATTCTGAAAAGCCCAAAAAACAGTCAATTTTTTCAAATCTGAGCTTTCCCTGAGGAGATAGATCAAAGTGCCTCTCAGAATTGGCAGTAGGGCTCAATTCAGCCAGAAAACTTAACTTTTGACACAGAGCTCAGTTTTGCAGAAGAAACACATATTCATGTTCCCCACGGTCTGAAAAAGGGCAAAAAGACATTCATTTTTCAATACGAGCTTTCTCTGAGGAGTTAGACCAAAGGGCATCAGAATTGGCAGTAGGGCTCAATTCAACCAGAAAACATAACTTTTGACACAGAGCTTAGATTTGCAACACACAGACATATTCATGTTATGCAAGGTATGAAAACACCAAAAACACACAGTTTTCAAAACTGACCTTTCCCTGAGGAGTTAGACCAAAGCTATATCTCAGAATAGGCAGTAGGGTTCAATTCAGCCAGAAAACTTAACTTTTGACACAAAGCTCAGTTTTGCAGAAGAAACACATATTCATGTTCCCCATGGTCTGAAAAAGGGCAAAAAGACATTCATTTTTCAATACGAGCTTTCTCTGAGGAGTTAGACCAAAGGGCATCAGAATTGGCAGTAGGGCTCAATTCAACCAGAAAACAAAACTTTTGACACAGAGCTTAGATTTGCAACACACAGACATATTCATGTTATGCAAGGTATGAAAACACCAAAAACACACAATTTTCAAATCTGACCTTTCCCTGAGGAGTTAGACCAAAGCTATATCTCAGAATAGGCAGTAGGACTGCATTCAACCAGAAAACATAACTTTTGACACAGAGCTTAGATATGCAAAACAAACACATATTCATGTACCCCCCCCAGTCTGAAAAGCCCAAAAAACAGTCAATTTTTTCAAATCTGAGCTTTCCCTGAGGAGATAGACCAAAGTGCCTCTCAGAATTGGCAGTAGGGCTCAATTCAGCCAGAAAACTTAACTTTTGACACAGAGCTCAGTTTTGCAGAAGAAACACATATTCATGTTCCCCACGTTCTGAAAAAGGGCAAAAAGACATTCATTTTTCAATACGAGCTTTCCCTGACGAGTTTGACCAAAGGGCATCAGAATTGGCAGTAGGGCTCAATTCAGCCAGAAAACTTAACTTTTGACACAGAGCTCAGTTTTGCAGAAGAAACACATATTCATGTTCCCCACGTTCTGAAAAAGGGCAAAAAGACATTCATTTTTCAATACGAGCTTTCCCTGACGAGTTAGACCAAAGGGCATCAGAATTGGCAGTAGGGCTCAATTCAGCCAGAAAACTTAACTTTTGACACAGAGCTCAGTTTTGCAGAAGAAACACATATTCATGTTCCCCACGTTCTGAAAAAAGCGCAAAAAGACGTTCATTTTTTAATACGAGCTTTCTCTGAGGAGTTAGACCAAAGGGCATCAGAATTGGCAGTAGGGCTCAATTCAACCAGAAAACATAACTTTTGACACAGAGCTTAGATATGCAAAACAAACACATATTCATGTACCCCCCCAGTCTGAAAAGCCCAAAAAACAGTCAATTTTTTCAAATCTGAGCTTTCCCTGAGGAGATAGACCAAAGTGCCTCTCAGAATTGGCAGTAGGGCTCAATTCAGCCAGAAAACTTAACTTTTGACACAGAGCTCAGTTTTGCAGAAGAAACACATATTCATGTTCCCCACGGTCTGAAAAAGGGCAAAAAGACATTCATTTTTCAATACGAGCTTTCTCTGAGGAGTTAGACCAAAGGGCATCAGAATTGGCAGTAGGGCTCAATTCAACCAGAAAACATAACTTTTGACACAGAGCTTAGATTTGCAACACACAGACATATTCATGTTATGCAAGGTATGAAAACACCAAAAACACACAGTTTTCAAAACTGACCTTTCCCTGAGGAGTTAGACCAAAGCTATATCTCAGAATAGGCAGTAGGGTTCAATTCAGCCAGAAAACTTAACTTTTGACACAAAGCTCAGTTTTGCAGAAGAAACACATATTCATGTTCCCCATGGTCTGAAAAAGGGCAAAAAGACATTCATTTTTCAATACGAGCTTTCTCTGAGGAGTTAGACCAAAGGGCATCAGAATTGGCAGTAGGGCTCAATTCAACCAGAAAACAAAACTTTTGACACAGAGCTTAGATTTGCAACACACAGACATATTCATGTTATGCAAGGTATGAAAACACCAAAAACACACAATTTTCAAATCTGACCTTTCCCTGAGGAGTTAGACCAAAGCTCTATCTCAGAATAGGCAGTAGGACTGCATTCAACCAGAAAACATAACTTTTGACACAGAGCTTAGATATGCAAAACAAACACATATTCATGTACCCCCCCCAGTCTGAAAAGCCCAAAAAAAAGTCAATTTTTTCAAATCTGAGCTTTCCCTGAGGAGATAGACCAAAGTGCCTCTCAGAATTGGCAGTAGGGCTCAATTCAGCCAGAAAACTTAACTTTTGACACAGAGCTCAGTTTTGCAGAAGAAACACATATTCATGTTCCCCACGTTCTGAAAAAGGGCAAAAAGACATTCATTTTTCAATACGAGCTTTCCCTGACGAGTTTGACCAAAGGGCATCAGAATTGGCAGTAGGGCTCAATTCAGCCAGAAAACTTAACTTTTGACACAGAGCTCAGTTTTGCAGAAGAAACACATATTCATGTTCCCCACGTTCTGAAAAAGGGCAAAAAGACATTCATTTTTCAATACGAGCTTTCCCTGACGAGTTAGACCAAAGGGCATCAGAATTGGCAGTAGGGCTCAATTCAGCCAGAAAACTTAACTTTTGACACAGAGCTCAGTTTTGCAGAAGAAACACATATTCATGTTCCCCACGTTCTGAAAAAAGCGCAAAAAGACGTTCATTTTTTAATACGAGCTTTCTCTGAGGAGTTAGACCAAAGGGCATCAGAATTGGCAGTAGGGCTCAATTCAACCAGAAAACATAACTTTTGACACAGAGCTTAGATATGCAAAACAAACACATATTCATGTACCCCCCCAGTCTGAAAAGCCCAAAAAACAGTCAATTTTTTCAAATCTGAGCTTTCCCTGAGGAGATAGACCAAAGTGCCTCTCAGAATTGGCAGTAGGGCTCAATTCAGCCAGAAAACTTAACTTTTGACACAGAGCTCAGTTTTGCAGAAGAAACACATATTCATGTTCCCCACGGTCTGAAAAAGGGCAAAAAGACATTCATTTTTCAATACGAGCTTTCTCTGAGGAGTTAGACCAAAGGGCATCAGAATTGGCAGTAGGGCTCAATTCAACCAGAAAACATAACTTTTGACACAGAGCTTAGATTTGCAACACACAGACATATTCATGTTATGCAAGGTATGAAAACACCAAAAACACACAGTTTTCAAAACTGACCTTTCCCTGAGGAGTTAGACCAAAGCTATATCTCAGAATAGGCAGTAGGGTTCAATTCAGCCAGAAAACTTAACTTTTGACACAAAGCTCAGTTTTGCAGAAGAAACACATATTCATGTTCCCCATGGTCTGAAAAAGGGCAAAAAGACATTCATTTTTCAATACGAGCTTTCTCTGAGGAGTTAGACCAAAGGGCATCAGAATTGGCAGTAGGGCTCAATTCAACCAGAAAACAAAACTTTTGACACAGAGCTTAGATTTGCAACACACAGACATATTCATGTTATGCAAGGTATGAAAACACCAAAAACACACAATTTTCAAATCTGACCTTTCCCTGAGGAGTTAGACCAAAGCTATATCTCAGAATAGGCAGTAGGACTGCATTCAACCAGAAAACATAACTTTTGACACAGAGCTTAGATATGCAAAACAAACACATATTCATGTACCCCCCCAGTCTGAAAAGCCCAAAAAAAAGTCAATTTTTTCAAATCTGAGCTTTCCCTGAGGAGATAGACCAAAGTGCCTCTCAGAATTGGCAGTAGGGCTCAATTCAGCCAGAAAACTTAACTTTTGACACAGAGCTCAGTTTTGCAGAAGAAACACATATTCATGTTCCCCACGTTCTGAAAAAGGGCAAAAAGACATTCATTTTTCAATACGAGCTTTCCCTGACGAGTTTGACCAAAGGGCATCAGAATTGGCAGTAGGGCTCAATTCAGCCAGAAAACTTAACTTTTGACACAGAGCTCAGTTTTGCAGAAGAAACACATATTCATGTTCCCCACGTTCTGAAAAAGGGCAAAAAGACATTCATTTTTCAATACGAGCTTTCCCTGACGAGTTAGACCAAAGGGCATCAGAATTGGCAGTAGGGCTCAATTCAGCCAGAAAACTTAACTTTTGACACAGAGCTCAGTTTTGCAGAAGAAACACATATTCATGTTCCCCACGTTCTGAAAAAAGCGCAAAAAGACGTTCATTTTTTAATACGAGCTTTCTCTGAGGAGTTAGACCAAAGGGCATCAGAATTGGCAGTAGGGCTCAATTCAACCAGAAAACATAACTTTTGACACAGAGCTTAGATATGCAAAACAAACACATATTCATGTACCCCCCCAGTCTGAAAAGCCCAAAAAACAGTCAATTTTTTCAAATCTGAGCTTTCCCTGAGGAGATAGACCAAAGTGCCTCTCAGAATTGGCAGTAGGGCTCAATTCAGCCAGAAAACTTAACTTTTGACACAGAGCTCAGTTTTGCAGAAGAAACACATATTCATGTTCCCCACGTTCTGAAAAAGGGCAAAAAGACATTCATTTTTCAATACGAGCTTTCCCTGACGAGTTAGACCAAAGGGCATCAGAATTGGCAGTAGGGCTCAATTCAGCCAGAAAACTTAACTTTTGACACAGAGCTCAGTTTTGCAGAAGAAACACATATTCATGTTCCCCACGTTCTGAAAAAAGCGCAAAAAGACATTCATTTTTTAATACGAGCTTTCTCTGAGGAGTTAGACCAAAGGGCATCAGAATTGGCAGTAGGGCTCAATTCAACCAGAAAACATAACTTTTGACACAGAGCTTAGATATGCAAAACAAACACATATTCATGTTCCCCACGTTCTGAAAAAAGCGCAAAAAGACATTCATTTTTAAATACGAGCTTTCTCTGAGGAGTTAGGCCAAAGGGCATCAGAATTGGCAGTAGGGCTCAATTTAACCAGAAAACTTAACTTTTGACACACAGCTCAGATTTGCAACACGCAGACATATTCATGTTACGCAAGGTATGAAAACACCAAAAACACACAATTTTCAAATCTGACCTTTCCCTGAGGAGTTAGACCAAATCTGTATCTCAGAATAGGCAGTAGGACTGCATTCAACCAGAAAACATAACTTTTGACACAGAGCTTAGATATGCAAAGCAAACACATATTCATGTACCCCCCCAGTCTGAAAAGCCCAAAAAACAGTCAATTTTTTCAAATCTGAGCTTTCCCTGAGGAGATAGACCAAAGTGCCTCTCAGAATTGGCAGTAGGGCTCAATTCAGCCAGAAAACTTAACTTTTGACACAGAGCTCAGTTTTGCAGAAGAAACACATATTCATGTTCCCCACGTTCTGAAAAAGGGCAAAAAGACATTCATTTTTCAATACGAGCTTTCCCTGACGAGTTAGACCAAAGGGCATCAGAATTGGCAGTAGGGCTCAATTCAGCCAGAAAACTTAACTTTTGACACAGAGCTCAGTTTTGCAGAAGAAACACATATTCATGTTCCCCACGTTCTGAAAAAAGCGCAAAAAGACATTCATTTTTTAATACGAGCTTTCTCTGAGGAGTTAGACCAAAGGGCATCAGAATTGGCAGTAGGGCTCAATTCAACCAGAAAACATAACTTTTGACACAGAGCTTAGATATGCAAAACAAACACATATTCATGTACCCCCCAGTCTGAAAAGCCCAAAAAACAGTCAATTTTTTCAAATCTGAGCTTTCCCTGAGGAGATAGACCAAAGTGTCTCTCAGAATTGGCAGTAGGGCTCAATTCAACCAGAAAACATAACTTTTGACACAGAGCTTAGATATGCAAAACAAACACATATTCATGTACCCCCCCAGTCTGAAAAGCCCAAAAAACAGTCAATTTTTTCAAATCTGAGCTTTCCCTGAGGAGATAGACCAAAGTGCCTCTCAGAATTGGCAGTAGGGCTCAATTCAGCCAGAAAACTTAACTTTTGACACAGAGCTCAGTTTTGCAGAAGAAACACATATTCATGTTCCCCACGGTCTGAAAAAGGGCAAAAAGACATTCATTTTTCAATACGAGCTTTCTCTGAGGAGTTAGACCAAAGGGCATCAGAATTGGCAGTAGGGCTCAATTCAACCAGAAAACATAACTTTTGACACAGAGCTTAGATTTGCAACACACAGACATATTCATGTTATGCAAGGTATGAAAACACCAAAAACACACAGTTTTCAAAACTGACCTTTCCCTGAGGAGTTAGACCAAAGCTATATCTCAGAATAGGCAGTAGGGTTCAATTCAGCCAGAAAACTTAACTTTTGACACAAAGCTCAGTTTTGCAGAAGAAACACATATTCATGTTCCCCATGGTCTGAAAAAGGGCAAAAAGACATTCATTTTTCAATACGAGCTTTCTCTGAGGAGTTAGACCAAAGGGCATCAGAATTGGCAGTAGGGCTCAATTCAACCAGAAAACAAAACTTTTGACACAGAGCTTAGATTTGCAACACACAGACATATTCATGTTATGCAAGGTATGAAAACACCAAAAACACACAATTTTCAAATCTGACCTTTCCCTGAGGAGTTAGACCAAAGCTATATCTCAGAATAGGCAGTAGGACTGCATTCAACCAGAAAACATAACTTTTGACACAGAGCTTAGATATGCAAAACAAACACATATTCATGTACCCCCCCAGTCTGAAAAGCCCAAAAAAAAGTCAATTTTTTCAAATCTGAGCTTTCCCTGAGGAGATAGACCAAAGTGCCTCTCAGAATTGGCAGTAGGGCTCAATTCAGCCAGAAAACTTAACTTTTGACACAGAGCTCAGTTTTGCAGAAGAAACACATATTCATGTTCCCCACGTTCTGAAAAAGGGCAAAAAGACATTCATTTTTCAATACGAGCTTTCCCTGACGAGTTTGACCAAAGGGCATCAGAATTGGCAGTAGGGCTCAATTCAGCCAGAAAACTTAACTTTTGACACAGAGCTCAGTTTTGCAGAAGAAACACATATTCATGTTCCCCACGTTCTGAAAAAGGGCAAAAAGACATTCATTTTTCAATACGAGCTTTCCCTGACGAGTTAGACCAAAGGGCATCAGAATTGGCAGTAGGGCTCAATTCAGCCAGAAAACTTAACTTTTGACACAGAGCTCAGTTTTGCAGAAGAAACACATATTCATGTTCCCCACGTTCTGAAAAAAGCGCAAAAAGACGTTCATTTTTTAATACGAGCTTTCTCTGAGGAGTTAGACCAAAGGGCATCAGAATTGGCAGTAGGGCTCAATTCAACCAGAAAACATAACTTTTGACACAGAGCTTAGATATGCAAAACAAACACATATTCATGTACCCCCCCAGTCTGAAAAGCCCAAAAAACAGTCAATTTTTTCAAATCTGAGCTTTCCCTGAGGAGATAGACCAAAGTGCCTCTCAGAATTGGCAGTAGGGCTCAATTCAGCCAGAAAACTTAACTTTTGACACAGAGCTCAGTTTTGCAGAAGAAACACATATTCATGTTCCCCACGGTCTGAAAAAGGGCAAAAAGACATTCATTTTTCAATACGAGCTTTCTCTGAGGAGTTAGACCAAAGGGCATCAGAATTGGCAGTAGGGCTCAATTCAACCAGAAAACATAACTTTTGACACAGAGCTTAGATTTGCAACACACAGACATATTCATGTTATGCAAGGTATGAAAACACCAAAAACACACAGTTTTCAAAACTGACCTTTCCCTGAGGAGTTAGACCAAAGCTATATCTCAGAATAGGCAGTAGGGTTCAATTCAGCCAGAAAACTTAACTTTTGACACAAAGCTCAGTTTTGCAGAAGAAACACATATTCATGTTCCCCATGGTCTGAAAAAGGGCAAAAAGACATTCATTTTTCAATACGAGCTTTCTCTGAGGAGTTAGACCAAAGGGCATCAGAATTGGCAGTAGGGCTCAATTCAACCAGAAAACAAAACTTTTGACACAGAGCTTAGATT
This sequence comes from Pituophis catenifer annectens, assembly GCF_029215685.1. Lineage (NCBI taxonomy): Eukaryota > Metazoa > Chordata > Lepidosauria > Squamata > Colubridae > Pituophis > Pituophis catenifer. The sequence goes on from NW_027257262.1 coordinate 11,534, forward strand.
TGCAACACACAGACATATTCATGTTATGCAAGGTATGAAAACACCAAAAACACACAATTTTCAAATCTGACCTTTCCCTGAGGAGTTAGACCAAAGCTATATCTCAGAATAGGCAGTAGGACTGCATTCAACCAGAAAACATAACTTTTGACACAGAGCTTAGATATGCAAAACAAACACATATTCATGTACCCCCCCAGTCTGAAAAGCCCAAAAAAAAGTCAATTTTTTCAAATCTGAGCTTTCCCTGAGGAGATAGACCAAAGTGCCTCTCAGAATTGGCAGTAGGGCTCAATTCAGCCAGAAAACTTAACTTTTGACACAGAGCTCAGTTTTGCAGAAGAAACACATATTCATGTTCCCCACGTTCTGAAAAAGGGCAAAAAGACATTCATTTTTCAATACGAGCTTTCCCTGACGAGTTTGACCAAAGGGCATCAGAATTGGCAGTAGGGCTCAATTCAGCCAGAAAACTTAACTTTTGACACAGAGCTCAGTTTTGCAGAAGAAACACATATTCATGTTCCCCACGTTCTGAAAAAGGGCAAAAAGACATTCATTTTTCAATACGAGCTTTCCCTGACGAGTTAGACCAAAGGGCATCAGAATTGGCAGTAGGGCTCAATTCAGCCAGAAAACTTAACTTTTGACACAGAGCTCAGTTTTGCAGAAGAAACACATATTCATGTTCCCCACGTTCTGAAAAAAGCGCAAAAAGACGTTCATTTTTTAATACGAGCTTTCTCTGAGGAGTTAGACCAAAGGGCATCAGAATTGGCAGTAGGGCTCAATTCAACCAGAAAACATAACTTTTGACACAGAGCTTAGATATGCAAAACAAACACATATTCATGTACCCCCCCAGTCTGAAAAGCCCAAAAAACAGTCAATTTTTTCAAATCTGAGCTTTCCCTGAGGAGATAGACCAAAGTGCCTCTCAGAATTGGCAGTAGGGCTCAATTCAGCCAGAAAACTTAACTTTTGACACAGAGCTCAGTTTTGCAGAAGAAACACATATTCATGTTCCCCACGTTCTGAAAAAGGGCAAAAAGACATTCATTTTTCAATACGAGCTTTCCCTGACGAGTTAGACCAAAGGGCATCAGAATTGGCAGTAGGGCTCAATTCAGCCAGAAAACTTAACTTTTGACACAGAGCTCAGTTTTGCAGAAGAAACACATATTCATGTTCCCCACGTTCTGAAAAAAGCGCAAAAAGACATTCATTTTTTAATACGAGCTTTCTCTGAGGAGTTAGACCAAAGGGCATCAGAATTGGCAGTAGGGCTCAATTCAACCAGAAAACATAACTTTTGACACAGAGCTTAGATATGCAAAACAAACACATATTCATGTTCCCCACGTTCTGAAAAAAGCGCAAAAAGACATTCATTTTTAAATACGAGCTTTCTCTGAGGAGTTAGGCCAAAGGGCATCAGAATTGGCAGTAGGGCTCAATTTAACCAGAAAACTTAACTTTTGACACACAGCTCAGATTTGCAACACGCAGACATATTCATGTTACGCAAGGTATGAAAACACCAAAAACACACAATTTTCAAATCTGACCTTTCCCTGAGGAGTTAGACCAAATCTGTATCTCAGAATAGGCAGTAGGACTGCATTCAACCAGAAAACATAACTTTTGACACAGAGCTTAGATATGCAAAGCAAACACATATTCATGTACCCCCCCCAGTCTGAAAAGCCCAAAAAACAGTCAATTTTTTCAAATCTGAGCTTTCCCTGAGGAGATAGACCAAAGTGCCTCTCAGAATTGGCAGTAGGGCTCAATTCAGCCAGAAAACTTAACTTTTGACACAGAGCTCAGTTTTGCAGAAGAAACACATATTCATGTTCCCCACGTTCTGAAAAAGGGCAAAAAGACATTCATTTTTCAATACGAGCTTTCCCTGACGAGTTAGACCAAAGGGCATCAGAATTGGCAGTAGGGCTCAATTCAGCCAGAAAACTTAACTTTTGACACAGAGCTCAGTTTTGCAGAAGAAACACATATTCATGTTCCCCACGTTCTGAAAAAAGCGCAAAAAGACATTCATTTTTTAATACGAGCTTTCTCTGAGGAGTTAGACCAAAGGGCATCAGAATTGGCAGTAGGGCTCAATTCAACCAGAAAACATAACTTTTGACACAGAGCTTAGATATGCAAAACAAACACATATTCATGTACCCCCCCAGTCTGAAAAGCCCAAAAAACAGTCAATTTTTTCAAATCTGAGCTTTCCCTGAGGAGATAGACCAAAGTGTCTCTCAGAATTGGCAGTAGGGCTCAATTCAACCAGAAAACTTAACTTTTGACACACAGCTCAGATTTGCAACACAGAGACATATTCATGTTCCCCACGGTCTGAAAAAAACGCAAAAAGACATTCATTTTTCAATACGAGCTTTCTCTGAGGAGTTAGGCCAAAGGGCATCAGAATTGGCAGTAGGGCTCAATTTAACCAGAAAACTTAACTTTTGACACACAGCTCAGATTTGCAACACGCAGACATATTCATGTTACGCAAGGTATGAAAACACCAAAAACACACAATTTTCAAATCTGACCTTTCCCTGAGGAGTTAGACCAAATCTGTATCTCAGAATAGGCAGTAGGACTGCATTCAACCAGAAAACATAACTTTTGACACAGAGCTTAGATATGCAAAACAAACACATATTCATGTTCCCCACAGTCTGAAAAGCCCAAAAAACAGACAATTTTTTCAAATCTGAGCTTTCCCTGAGGAGATAGACCAAAGTGTCTCTCAGAATTGGCAGTAGGGCTCAATTCAACCAGAAAACTTAACTTTTGACACACAGCTCAGATTTGCAACACAGAGACATATTCATGTTCCCCACGGTCTGAAAAAAACGCAAAAAGACATTCATTTTTCAATACGAGCTTTCTCTGAGGAGTTAGGCCAAAGGGCATCAGAATTGGCAGTAGGGCTCAATTTAACCAGAAAACTTAACTTTTGACACACAGCTCAGTTTTGCAGAAGAAACACATATTCATGTTCCCCACGTTCTGAAAAAAGCGCAAAAAGACATTCATTTTTTAATACGAGCTTTCTCTGAGGAGTTAGACCAAAGGGCATCAGAATTGGCAGTAGGGCTCAATTCAACCAGAAAACATAACTTTTGACACAGAGCTTAGATATGCAAAACAAACACATATTCATGTTCCCCACGTTCTGAAAAAAGCGCAAAAAGACATTCATTTTTAAATACGAGCTTTCTCTGAGGAGTTAGGCCAAAGGGCATCAGAATTGGCAGTAGGGCTCAATTTAACCAGAAAACTTAACTTTTGACACACAGCTCAGATTTGCAACACGCAGACATATTCATGTTACGCAAGGTATGAAAACACCAAAAACACACAATTTTCAAATCTGACCTTTCCCTGAGGAGTTAGACCAAATCTGTATCTCAGAATAGGCAGTAGGACTGCATTCAACCAGAAAACATAACTTTTGACACAGAGCTTAGATATGCAAAGCAAACACATATTCATGTACCCCCCCAGTCTGAAAAGCCCAAAAAACAGTCAATTTTTTCAAATCTGAGCTTTCCCTGAGGAGATAGACCAAAGTGCCTCTCAGAATTGGCAGTAGGGCTCAATTCAGCCAGAAAACTTAACTTTTGACACAGAGCTCAGTTTTGCAGAAGAAACACATATTCATGTTCCCCACGTTCTGAAAAAGGGCAAAAAGACATTCATTTTTCAATACGAGCTTTCCCTGACGAGTTAGACCAAAGGGCATCAGAATTGGCAGTAGGGCTCAATTCAGCCAGAAAACTTAACTTTTGACACAGAGCTCAGTTTTGCAGAAGAAACACATATTCATGTTCCCCACGTTCTGAAAAAAGCGCAAAAAGACATTCATTTTTTAATACGAGCTTTCTCTGAGGAGTTAGACCAAAGGGCATCAGAATTGGCAGTAGGGCTCAATTCAACCAGAAAACATAACTTTTGACACAGAGCTTAGATATGCAAAACAAACACATATTCATGTACCCCCCAGTCTGAAAAGCCCAAAAAACAGTCAATTTTTTCAAATCTGAGCTTTCCCTGAGGAGATAGACCAAAGTGTCTCTCAGAATTGGCAGTAGGGCTCAATTCAACCAGAAAACTTAACTTTTGACACACAGCTCAGATTTGCAACACAGAGACATATTCATGTTCCCCACGGTCTGAAAAAAACGCAAAAAGACATTCATTTTTCAATACGAGCTTTCTCTGAGGAGTTAGGCCAAAGGGCATCAGAATTGGCAGTAGGGCTCAATTTAACCAGAAAACTTAACTTTTGACACACAGCTCAGATTTGCAACACGCAGACATATTCATGTTACGCAAGGTATGAAAACACCAAAAACACACAATTTTCAAATCTGACCTTTCCCTGAGGAGTTAGACCAAATCTGTATCTCAGAATAGGCAGTAGGACTGCATTCAACCAGAAAACATAACTTTTGACACAGAGCTTAGATATGCAAAACAAACACATATTCATGTACCCCCCCCAGTCTGAAAAGCCCAAAAAACAGTCAATTTTTTCAAATCTGAGCTTTCCCTGAGGAGATAGACCAAAGTGCCTCTCAGAAGGGCTCAATTCAGCCAGAAAACTTAACTTTTGACACACAGCTCAGATTTGCAACACGCAGACATATTCATGTTACGCAAGGTATGAAAACACCAAAAACACACAATTTTCAAATCTGACCTTTCCCTGAGGAGTTAGACCAAATCTGTATCTCAGAATAGGCAGTAGGACTGCATTCAACCAGAAAACATAACTTTTGACACAGAGCTTAGATATGCAAAACAAACACATATTCATGTACCCCCCCAGTCTGAAAAGCCCAAAAAACAGTCAATTTTTTCAAATCTGAGCTTTCCCTGAGGAGATAGACCAAAGTGCCTCTCAGAATTGGCAGTAGGGCTCAATTCAGCCAGAAAACTTAACTTTTGACACAGAGCTCAGTTTTGCAGAAGAAACACATATTCATGTTCCCCACGTTCTGAAAAAGGGCAAAAAGACATTCATTTTTCAATACGAGCTCTCCCTGAGGAGTTAGACCAAAGGGCATCAGAATTGGCAGTAGGGCTCAATTCAACCAGAAAACTTAACTTTTGACAAAGAGCTCAGTTTTGCAGAAGAAACACATATTCATGTTCCCCACGTTCTGAAAAAGGGCAAAAAGACATTCATTTTTCAATACGAGCTTTCCCTGAGGAGTTAGACCAAAGGGCATCAGAATTGGCAGTAGGGCTCAATTCAGCCAGAAAACTTAACTTTTGACACAGAGCTCAGTTTTGCAGAAGAAACAAATATTCATGTTCCCCACGGTCTGAAAAAGGGCAAAAAGACATTCATTTTTCAATACGAGCTTTCCCTGAGGAGTTAGACCAAAGGGCATCAGAATTGGCAGTAGGGTTCAATTCAGCCAGAAAACTTAACTTTTGACACAGAGCTCAGTTTTGCAGAAGAAACACATATTCATGTTCCCCACGGTCTGAAAAAGGGCAAAAAGACATTCATTTTTCAATACGACCTTTCCCTGAGGAGTTAGACCAAAGGGCATCAGAATTGGCAGTAGGGCTCAATTCAACCAGAAAACATAACTTTTGACACAGAGCTTAGATATCCAAAACAAACACATATTCATGTACCCGCCATTCTGAAAAGCCCAAAAAACAGTCAATTTTTTCAAATCTGAGCTTTCCCTGAGGAGATAGATCAAAGTGTCTCTCAGAATTGGCAGTAGGGCTGAATTCAACCAGAAAACTTAACTTTTGACACACAGCTCAGATTTGCAGCACAGAGACATATTCATGTTCCCCACGGTCTGAAAAAAGGGCAAAAAGACATTCATTTTTCAATACGAGCTTTCTCTGAGGAGTTAGACCAAAGGGCATCAGAATTGGCAGTAGGGCTCAATTCAACCAGAAAACATAACTTTTGACACAGAGCTTAGATTTGCAACACACAGACATATTCATGTTATGCAAGGTATGAAAACACCAAAAACACACAGTTTTCAAATCTGACCTTTCCCTGAGGAGTTAGACCAAAGCTATATCTCAGAATAGGCAGTAGGACTGCATTCAACCAGAAAACATAACTTTTGACACAGAGCTCAGTTTTGCAGAAGAAACACATATTCATGTTCCCCACGGTCTGAAAAAGGGCAAAAAGACATTCATTTTTCAATACGAGCTTTCTCTGAGGAGTTAGACCAAAGGGCATCAGAATTGGCAGTAGGGCTCAATTCAACCAGAAAACATAACTTTTGACACAGAGCTTAGATTTGCAACACACAGACATATTCATGTTATGCAAGGTATGAAAACACCAAAAACACACAGTTTTCAAATCTGACCTTTCCCTGAGGAGTTAGACCAAATCTGTATCTCAGAATAGGCAGTAGGACTGCATTCAACCAGAAAACATAACTTTTGACACAGAGCTTAGATATGCAAAACAAACACATATTCATGTACCCCCCCAGTCTGAAAAGCCCAAAAAACAGTCAATTTTTTCAAATCTGAGCTTTCCCTGAGGAGATAGACCAAAGTGCCTCTCAGAATTGGCAGTAGGGCTCAATTCAACCAGAAAACATAACTTTTGACACAGAGCTTAGATTTGCAACACACAGACATATTCATGTTATGCAAGGTATGAAAACACCAAAAACACACAGTTTTCAAATCTGACCTTTCCCTGAGGAGTTAGACCAAAGCTATATCTCAGAATAGGCAGTAGGACTGCATTCAACCAGAAAACATAACTTTTGACACAGAGCTTAGATATGCAAAACAAACACATATTCATGTACCCCCCCCAGTCTGAAATGCCCAAAAAACAGTCAATTTTTTCAAATCTGAGCTTTCCCTGAGGAGATAGACCAAAGTGCCTCTCAGAATTGGCAGTAGGGCTCAATTCAGCCAGAAAACTTAACTTTTGACACAGAGCTCAGTTTTGCAGAAGAAACACATATTCATGTTCCCCACGTTCTGAAAAAGGGCAAAAAGACATTCATTTTTCAATACGAGCTTTCCCTGAGGAGTTAGACCAAAGGGCATCAGAATTGGCAGTAGGGTTCAATTCAGCCAGAAAACTTAACTTTTGACACAGAGCTCAGTTTTGCAGAAGAAACACATATTCATGTTCCCCACGTTCTGAAAAAGGGCAAAAAGACATTCATTTTTCAATACGAGCTTTCCCTGAGGAGTTAGACCAAAGGGCATCAGAATTGGCAGTAGGGCTCAATTCAGCCAGAAAACTTAACTTTTGACACAGAGCTCAGTTTTGCAGAAGAAACACATATTCATGTTCCCCACGGTCTGAAAAAGGGCAAAAAGACATTCATTTTTCAATACGAGCTTTCCCTGAGGAGTTAGACCAAAGGGCATCAGAATTGGCAATAGGGTTCAATTCAGCCAGAAAACTTAACTTTTGACACAGAGCTCAGTTTTGCAGAAGAAACACATATTCATGTTCCCCACGGTCTGAAAAAGGGCAAAAAGACATTCATTTTTCAATACGAGCTTTCCCTGAGGAGTTAGACCAAAGGGCATCAGAATTGGCAGTAGGGCTCAATTCAACCAGAAAACATAACTTTTGACACAGAGCTTAGATATCCAAAACAAACACATATTCATGTACCCGCCATTCTGAAAAGCCCAAAAAACAGTCAATTTTTTCAAATCTGAGCTTTCCCTGAGGAGATAGATCAAAGTGTCTCTCAGAATTGGCAGTAGGGCTGAATTCAACCAGAAAACTTAACTTTTGACACACAGCTCAGATTTGCAGCACAGAGACATATTCATGTTCCCCACGGTCTGAAAAAAGGGCAAAAAGACATTCATTTTTCAATACGAGCTTTCTCTGAGGAGTTAGACCAAAGGGCATCAGAATTGGCAGTAGGGCTCAATTCAACCAGAAAACATAACTTTTGACAGAGAGCTTAGATATCCAAAACAAACACATATTCATGTACCCCCCAGTCTGAAAAGCCCAAAAAACAGTCAATTTTTTCAAATCTGAGCTTTCCCTGAGGAGATAGACCAAAGTGTCTCTCAGAATTGGCAGTAGGGCTCAATTCAGCCAGAAAACTTAACTTTTGACACAGAGCTCAGTTTTGCAGAAGAAACACATATTCATGTTCCCCACGTTCTGAAAAAAGCGCAAAAAGACATTCATTTTTCAATACGAGCTTTCTCTGAGGAGTTAGACCAAAGGGCATCAGAATTGGCAGTAGGGCTCAATTCAACCAGAAAACATAACTTTTGACACAGAGCTTAGATATGCAAAACAAACACATATTCATGTATCCCCCAGTCTGAAAAGCCCAAAAAACAGTCAATTTTTTCAAATCTGAGCTTTCCCTGAGGAGATAGACCAAAGTGTCTCTCAGAATTGGCAGTAGGGCTCAATTCAACCACAAAACTTAACTTTTGACATACAGCTCAGATTTGCAACACACAGACATATTCATGTTCCCCACGGTCTGAAAAAAGCGCAAAAAGACATTCATTTTTCAATACGAGCTTTCTCTGAGGAGTTAGGCCAAAGAGCATCAGAATTGGCAGTAGGGCTCAATTCAACCAGAAAACTTAACTTTTGAGACACAGCTCAGATTTGCAGCACAGAGACATATTCATGTTCCCCACGGTCTGAATAAAGCGCAAAAAGACATTCATTTTTCAATATGAGCTTTCTCTGAGGCGTTAGACCAAAGGGCATCAGAATTGGCAGTAGGGCTCAATTCAGCCAGAAAACTTAACTTTTGACACAGAGCTCAGTTTTGCAGAAGAAACACATATTCATGTTCCCCACGTTCTGAAAAAGGGCAAAAAGACATTCATTTTTCAATACGAGCTTTCCCTGAGGAGTTAGACCAAAGGGCATCAGAATTGGCAGTAGGGTTCAATTCAGCCAGAAAACTTAACTTTTGACACACAGCTCAGATTTGCAGCAAAAAGACATATTCATGTTCCCCACGGTCTGAAAAAAGGGCAAAAAGACATTCATTTTTCAATACGAGCTTTCTCTGAGGAGTTAGACCAAAGGGCATCAGAATTGGCAGTAGGTCTCAATTCAACCAGAAAACATAACTTTTGACAGAGAGCTTAGATATCCAAAACAAACACATATTCATGTACTCGCCAGTCTGAAAAGCCCAAAAAACAGTCAATTTTTTCAAATCTGAGCTTTCCCTGAGGAGATAGATCAAAGTGTCTCTCAGAATTGGCAGTAGGGCTCAATTCAACCAGAAAACTTAACTTTTGACACACAGCTCAGATTTGCAGCACAGAGACATATTCATGTTCCCCACGGTCTGAATAAAGCGCAAAAAGACATTCATTTTTCAATATGAGCTTTCTCTGAGGCGTTAGACCAAAGGGCATCAGAATTGGCAGTAGGGCTCAATTCAACCAGAAAACTTAACTTTTGACACACAGCTCAGATTTGCAACACGCAGACATATTCATGTTACGCAAGGTAGGAAAACACCAAAAACACACAATTTTCAAATCTGACCTTTCCCTGAGGAGTTAGACCAAATCTGTATCTCAGAATAGGCAGTAGGACTGCATTCAACCAGAAAACATAACTTTTGACACAGAGCTTAGATATGCAAAACAAACACATATTCATGTTCCCCACAGTCTGAAAAGCCCAAAAAACAGACAATTTTTTCAAATCTGAGCTTTCCCTGAGGAGATAGACCAAAGTGTCTCTCAGAATTGGCAGTAGGGCTCAATTCAGCCAGAAAACTTAACTTTTGACACAGAGCTCAGTTTTGCAGAAGAAACACATATTCATGTTCCCCACGTTCTGAAAAAAGGGCAAAAAGACATTCATTTTTCAATACGAGCTTTCTCTGAGGCGTTAGACCAAAGGGCATCAGAATTGGCAGTAGGGCTCAATTCAACCAGAAAACATAACTTTTGACACAGAGCTTAGATATGCAAAACAAACACATATTCATGTACCCCCCAGTCTGAAAAGCCCAAAAAACAGACAATTTTTTCAAATCTGAGCTTTCCCTGAGGAGATAGACCAAAGTGTCTCTCAGAATTGGCAGTAGGGCTCAATTCAACCAGAAAACTTAACTTTTGACACACAGCTCAGATTTGCAACACAGAGACATATTCATGTTCCCCACGGTCTGAAAAAAACGCAAAAAGACATTCATTTTTCAATACGAGCTTTCTCTGAGGAGTTAGGCCAAAGGGCATCAGAATTGGCAGTAGGGCTCAATTTAACCAGAAAACTTAACTTTTGACACACAACTCAGATTTGCAACACGCAGACATATTCATGTTACGCAAGGTATGAAAACACCAAAAACACACAATTTTCAAATCTGACCTTTCCCTGAGGAGTTAGACCAAATCTGTATCTCAGAATAGGCAGTAGGACTGCATTCAACCAGAAAACATAACTTTTGACACAGAGCTTAGATATGCAAAACAAACACATATTCATGTACCCCCCCAGTCTGAAAAGCCCAAAAAACAGTCAATTTTTTCAAATCTGAGCTTTCCCTGAGGAGATAGACCAAAGTGCCTCTCAGAATTGGCAGTAGGGCTCAATTCAGCCAGAAAACTTAACTTTTGACACAGAGCTCAGTCTTGCAGAAGAAACACATATTCATGTTCCCCACGTTCTGAAAAAGGGCAAAAAGACATTCATTTTTCAATACGAGCTTTCCCTGACGAGTTAGACCAAAGGGCATCAGAATTGGCAGTAGGGCTCAATTCAGCCAGAAAACTTAACTTTTGACACAGAGCTCAGTTTTGCAGAAGAAACACATATTCATGTTCCCCACGTTCTGAAAAAGGGCAAAAAGACATTCATTTTTCAATACGAGCTTTCCCTGAGGAGTTAGACCAAAGGGCATCAGAATTGGCAGTAGGGCTCAATTCAGCCAGAAAACTTAACTTTTGACACAGAGCTCAGTTTTGCAGAAGAAACACATATTCATGTTCCCCACGGTCTGAAAAAGGGCAAAAAGACATTCATTTTTCAATACGAGCTTTCCCTGAGGAGTTAGACCAAAGGGCATCAGAATTGGCAGTAGGGTTCAATTCAGCCAGAAAACTTAACTTTTGACACAGAGCTCAGTTTTGCAGAAGAAACACATATTCATGTTCCCCACGGTCTGAAAAAGGGCAAAAAGACATTCATTTTTCAATACGAGCTTTCCCTGAGGAGTTAGACCAAAGGGCATCAGAATTGGCAGTAGGGCTCAATTCAACCAGAAAACATAACTTTTGACACAGAGCTTAGATATCCAAAACAAACACATATTCATGTACCCGCCATTCTGAAAAGCCCAAAAAACAGTCAATTTTTTCAAATCTGAGCTTTCCCTGAGGAGATAGATCAAAGTGTCTCTCAGAATTGGCAGTAGGGCTGAATTCAACCAGAAAACTTAACTTTTGACACACAGCTCAGATTTGCAGCACAGAGACATATTCATGTTCCCCACGGTCTGAAAAAAACGCAAAAAGACATTCATTTTTCAATACGAGCTTTCTCTGAGGAGTTAGACCAAAGGGCATCAGAATTGGCAGTAGGGCTCAATTCAACCAGAAAACATAACTTTTGACACAGAGCTTAGATATGCAAAACAAACACATATTCATGTACCCCCCAGTCTGAAAAGCCCAAAAAACAGTCAATTTTTTCAAATCTGAGCTTTCCCTGAGGAGATAGACCAAAGTGTCTCTCAGAATTGGCAGTAGGGCTCAATTCAACCAGAAAACTTAACTTTTGACACACAGCTCAGATTTGCAACACAGAGACATATTCATGTTCCCCACGGTCTGAAAAAAACGCAAAAAGACATTCATTTTTCAATACGAGCTTTCTCTGAGGAGTTAGGCCAAAGGGCATCAGAATTGGCAGTAGGGCTCAATTTAACCAGAAAACTTAACTTTTGACACACAGCTCAGATTTGCAACACGCAGACATATTCATGTTACGCAAGGTATGAAAACACCAAAAACACACAATTTTCAAATCTGACCTTTCCCTGAGGAGTTAGACCAAATCTGTATCTCAGAATAGGCAGTAGGACTGCATTCAACCAGAAAACATAACTTTTGACACAGAGCTTAGATATGCAAAACAAACACATATTCATGTACCCCCCCAGTCTGAAAAGCCCAAAAAACAGTCAATTTTTTCAAATCTGAGCTTTCCCTGAGGAGATAGACCAAAGTGCCTCTCAGAATTGGCAGTAGGGCTCAATTCAGCCAGAAAACTTAACTTTTGACACAGAGCTCAGTCTTGCAGAAGAAACACATATTCATGTTCCCCACGTTCTGAAAAAGGGCAAAAAGACATTCATTTTTCAATACGAGCTTTCCCTGACGAGTTAGACCAAAGGGCATCAGAATTGGCAGTAGGGCTCAATTCAGCCAGAAAACTTAACTTTTGACACAGAGCTAAGTTTTGCAGAAGAAACACATATTCATGTTCCCCACGTTCTGAAAAAAGCGCAAAAAGACATTCATTTTTCAATACGAGCTTTCTCTGAGGAGTTAGACCAAAGGGCATCAGAATTGGCAGTAGGGCTCAATTCAACCAGAAAACATAACTTTTGACACAGAGCTTAGATATGCAAAACAAACACATATTCATGTACCCCCCAGTCTGAAAAGCCCAAAAAACAGTCAATTTTTTCAAATCTGAGCTTTCCCTGAGGAGATAGACCAAAGTGTCTCTCAGAATTGGCAGTAGGGCTCAATTCAACCAGAAAACTTAACTTTTGACACACAGCTCAGATTTGCAACACAGAGACATATTCATGTTCCCCACGGTCTGAAAAAAACGCAAAAAGACATTCATTTTTCAATACGAGCTTTCTCTGAGGAGTTAGGCCAAAGGGCATCAGAATTGGCAGTAGGGCTCAATTCAACCCGAAAACTTAACTTTTGACACACAGCTCAGATTTGCAACACGCAGACATATTCATGTTACGCAAGGTATGAAAACACCAAAAACACACAATTTTCATATCTGACCTTTCCCTGAGGAGTTAGACCAAATCTGTATCTCAGAATAGGCAGTAGGACTGCATTCAACCAGAAAACATAACTTTTGACACAGAGCTTAGATATGCAAAACAAACACATATTCATGTACCCCCCCAGTCTGAAAAGCCCAAAAAACAGTCATTTTTTTCAAATCTGAGCTTTCCCTGAGGAGATAGACCAAAGTGCCTCTCAGAATTGGCAGTAGGGCTCAATTCAGCCAGAAAACTTAACTTTTGACACAGAGCTCAGTTTTGCAGAAGAAACACATATTCATGTTCCCCACGTTCTGAAAAAGGGCAAAAAGACATTCATTTTTCAATACGAGCTTTCCCTGACGAGTTAGACCAAAGGGCATCAGAATTGGCAGTAGGGTTCAATTCAGCCAGAAAACTTAACTTTTGACACAGAGCTCAGTTTTGCAGAAGAAACACATATTCATGTTCCCCACGGTCTGAAAAAGGGCAAAAAGACATTCATTTTTCAATACGAGCTTTCTCTGAGGAGTTAGACCAAAGGGCATCAGAATTGGCAGTAGGGCTCAATTCAACCAGAAAACATAACTTTTGACACAGAGCTTAGATTTGCAACACACAGACATATTCATGTTATGCAAGGTATGAAAACACCAAAAACACACAGTTTTCAAATCTGACCTTTCCCTGAGGAGTTAGACCAAAGCTATATCTCAGAATAGGCAGTAGGACTGCATTCAACCAGAAAACATAACTTTTGACACAGAGCTCAGTTTTGCAGAAGAAACACATATTCATGTTCCCCATGGTCTGAAAAAGGGCAAAAAGACATTCATTTTTCAATACGAGCTTTCTCTGAGGAGTTAGACCAAAGGGCATCAGAATTGGCAGTAGGGCTCAATTCAACCAGAAAACAAAACTTTTGACACAGAGCTTAGATTTGCAACACACAGACATATTCATGTTATGCAAGGTATGAAAACACCAAAAACACACAATTTTCAAATCTGACCTTTCCCTGAGGAGTTAGACCAAAGCTATATCTCAGAATAGGCAGTAGGACTGCATTCAACCAGAAAACATAACTTTTGACACAGAGCTCAGTTTTGCAGAAGAAACACATATTCATGTTCCCCACGGTCTGAAAAAGGGCAAAAAGACATTCATTTTTCAATACGAGCTTTCCCTGAGGAGTTAGACCAAAGGGCATCAGAATTGGCAGTAGGGCTCAATTCAACCAGAAAACATAACTTTTGACAGAGAGCTTAGATATCCAAAACAAACACATATTCATGTACTCGCCAGTCTGAAAAGCCCAAAAAACAGTCAATTTTTTCAAATCTGAGCTTTCCCTGAGGAGTTAGACCAAATCTGTATCTCAGAATAGGCAGTAGGACTGCATTCAACCAGAAAACATAACTTTTGACACAGAGCTTAGATATGCAAAACAAACACATATTCATGTTCCCCACAGTCTGAAAAGCCCAAAAAACAGACAGTTTTTTTAAATCTGAGCTTTCCCTGAGGAGATAGACCAAAGTGTCTCTCAGAATTGGCAGTAGGGCTCAATTCAGCCAGAAAACTTAACTTTTGACACAGAGCTCAGTTTTGCAGAAGAAACACATATTCATGTTCCCCACGGTCTGAAAAAGGGGAAAAAGACATTCATTTTTCAATATGAGCTTTCTCTGAGGCGTTAGACCAAAGGGCATCAGAATTGGCAGTAGGGCTCAATTCAACCAGAAAACATAACTTTTGACAGAGAGCTTAGATATCCAAAACAAACACATATTCATGTACTCGCCATTCTGAAAAGCCCAAAAAACAGTCAATTTTTTCAAATCTGAGCTTTCCCTGAGGAGATAGATCAAAGTGTCTCTCAGAATTCGCAGTAGGGCTGAATTCAACCAGAAAACTTAACTTTTGACACACAGCTCAGATTTGCAGCAAAAAGACATATTCATGTTCCCCACGGTCTGAAAAAAGGGCAAAAAGACATTCATTTTTCAATACGAGCTTTCTCTGAGGAGTTAGACCAAAGGGCATCAGAATTGGCAGTAGGGCTCAATTCAACCAGAAAACATAACTTTTGACAGAGAGCTTAGATATCCAAAACAAACACATATTCATGTACCCCCCAGTCTGAAAAGCCCAAAAAACAGTCAATTTTTTCAAATCTGAGCTTTCCCTGAGGAGATAGACCAAAGTGTCTCTCAGAATTGGCAGTAGGGCTCAATTCAGCCAGAAAACTTAACTTTTGACACAGAGCTCAGTTTTGCAGAAGAAACACATATTCATGTTCCCCACGTTCTGAAAAAAGCGCAAAAAGACATTCATTTTTCAATACGAGCTTTCTCTGAGGAGTTAGACCAAAGGGCATCAGAATTGGCAGTAGGGCTCAATTCAACCAGAAAACATAACTTTTGACACAGAGCTTAGATATGAAAAACAAACACATATTCATGTATCCCCCAGTCTGAAAAGCCCAAAAAACAGTCAATTTTTTCAAATCTGAGCTTTCCCTGAGGAGATAGACCAAAGTGTCTCTCAGAATTGGCAGTAGGGCTCAATTCAACCACAAAACTTAACTTTTGACATACAGCTCAGATTTGCAACACACAGACATATTCATGTTCCCCACGGTCTGAAAAAAGCGCAAAAAGACATTCATTTTTCAATACGAGCTTTCTCTGAGGAGTTAGGCCAAAGAGCATCAGAATTGGCAGTAGGGCTCAATTCAACCAGAAAACTTAACTTTTGAGACACAGCTCAGATTTGCAGCACAGAGACATATTCATGTTCCCCACGGTCTGAATAAAGCGCAAAAAGACATTCATTTTTCAATATGAGCTTTCTCTGAGGCGTTAGACCAAAGGGCATCAGAATTGGCAGTAGGGCTCAATTCAGCCAGAAAACTTAACTTTTGACACAGAGCTCAGTTTTGCAGAAGAAACACATATTCATGTTCCCCACGTTCTGAAAAAGGGCAAAAAGACATTCATTTTTCAATACGAGCTTTCCCTGAGGAGTTAGACCAAAGGGCATCAGAATTGGCAGTAGGGTTCAATTCAGCCAGAAAACTTAACTTTTGACACACAGCTCAGATTTGCAGCAAAAAGACATATTCATGTTCCCCACGGTCTGAAAAAAGGGCAAAAAGACATTCATTTTTCAATACGAGCTTTCTCTGAGGAGTTAGACCAAAGGGCATCAGAATTGGCAGTAGGTCTCAATTCAACCAGAAAACATAACTTTTGACAGAGAGCTTAGATATCCAAAACAAACACATATTCATGTACTCGCCAGTCTGAAAAGCCCAAAAAACAGTCAATTTTTTCAAATCTGAGCTTTCCCTGAGGAGATAGATCAAAGTGTCTCTCAGAATTGGCAGTAGGGCTCAATTCAACCAGAAAACTTAACTTTTGACACACAGCTCAGATTTGCAGCACAGAGACATATTCATGTTCCCCACGGTCTGAATAAAGCGCAAAAAGACATTCATTTTTCAATATGAGCTTTCTCTGAGGCGTTAGACCAAAGGGCATCAGAATTGGCAGTAGGGCTCAATTCAACCAGAAAACTTAACTTTTGACACACAGCTCAGATTTGCAACACGCAGACATATTCATGTTACGCAAGGTAGGAAAACACCAAAAACACACAATTTTCAAATCTGACCTTTCCCTGAGGAGTTAGACCAAATCTGTATCTCAGAATAGGCAGTAGGACTGCATTCAACCAGAAAACATAACTTTTGACACAGAGCTTAGATATGCAAAACAAACACATATTCATGTTCCCCACAGTCTGAAAAGCCCAAAAAACAGACAATTTTTTCAAATCTGAGCTTTCCCTGAGGAGATAGACCAAAGTGTCTCTCAGAATTGGCAGTAGGGCTCAATTCAGCCAGAAAACTTAACTTTTGACACAGAGCTCAGTTTTGCAGAAGAAACACATATTCATGTTCCCCACGTTCTGAAAAAAGCGCAAAAAGACGTTCATTTTTTAATACGAGCTTTCTCTGAGGAGTTAGACCAAAGGGCATCAGAATTGGCAGTAGGGCTCAATTCAACCAGAAAACATAACTTTTGACACAGAGCTTAGATATGCAAAACAAACACATATTCATGTACTCCCCAGTCTGAAAAGCCCAAAAAACAGTCAATTTTTTCAAATCTGAGCTTTCCCTGAGGAGATAGACCAAAGTGTCTCTCAGAATTGGCAGTAGGACTCAATTCAACCAGAAAACTTAACTTTTGACACACAGCTCAGATTTGCAACACAGAGACATATTCATGTTCCCCACGGTCTGAAAAAAACGCAAAAAGACATTCATTTTTCAATACGAGCTTTCTCTGAGGAGTTAGGCCAAAGGGCATCAGAATTGGCAGTAGGGCTCAATTCAACCAGAAAACATAACTTTTGACACAGAGCTTAGATATGCAAAACAAACACATATTCATGTACCCCCCCAGTCTGAAAAGCCCAAAAAACAGTCAATTTTTTCAAATCTGAGCTTTCCCTGAGGAGATAGATCAAAGTGCCTCTCAGAATTGGCAGTAGGGCTCAATTCAGCCAGAAAACTTAACTTTTGACACAGAGCTCAGTTTTGCAGAAGAAACACATATTCATGTTCCCCACGTTCTGAAAAAGGGCAAAAAGACATTCATTTTTCAATACGAGCTTTCCCTGACGAGTTAGACCAAAGGGCATCAGAATTGGCAGTAGGGCTCAATTCAGCCAGAAAACTTAACTTTTGACACAGAGCTCAGTTTTGCAGAAGAAACACATATTCATGTTCCCCACGTTCTGAAAAAAGCGCAAAAAGACATTCATTTTTTAATACGAGCTTTCTCTGAGGAGTTAGACCAAAAGGCATCAGAATTGGCAGTAGGGCTCAATTCAACCAGAAAACATAACTTTTGACACAGAGCTTAGATATGCAAAACAAACACATATTCATGTACCCCCCAGTCTGAAAAGCCCCAAAAACAGTCAATTTTTTCAAATCTGAGCTTTCCCTGAGGAGATAGACCAAAGTGTCTCTCAGAATTGGCAGTAGGGCTCAATTCAACCAGAAAACTTAACTTTTGACACACAGCTCAGATTTGCAACACAGAGACATATTCATGTTCCCCACGGTCTGAAAAAAATGCAAAAAGACATTCATTTTTCAATACGAGCTTTCCCTGACGAGTTAGACCAAAGGGCATCAGAATTGGCAGTAGGGTTCAATTCAGCCAGAAAACTTAACTTTTGACACAGAGCTCAGTTTTGCAGAAGAAACACATATTCATGTTCCCCACGGTCTGAAAAAGGGCAAAAAGACATTCATTTTTCAATACGAGCTTTCTCTGAGGAGTTAGACCAAAGGGCATCAGAATTGGCAGTAGGGCTCAATTCAACCAGAAAACTTAACTTTTGACACACAGCTCAGATTTGCAACACAGAGACATATTCATGTTCCCCACGGTCTGAAAAAAACGCAAAAAGACATTCATTTTTCAATACGAGCTTTCTCTGAGGAGTTAGGCCAAAGGGCATCAGAATTGGCAGTAGGGCTCAATTTAACCAGAAAACTTAACTTTTGACACACAGCTCAGATTTGCAACACGCAGACATATTCATGTTACGCAAGGTATGAAAACACCAAAAACACACAATTTTCAAATCTGACCTTTCCCTGAGGAGTTAGACCAAATCTGTATCTCAGAATAGGCAGTAGGACTGCATTCAACCAGAAAACATAACTTTTGACACAGAGCTTAGATATGCAAAACAAACACATATTCATATACCCCCCCAGTCTGAAAAGCCCAAAAAACAGTCAATTTTTTCAAATCTGAGCTTTCCCTGAGGAGATAGACCAAAGTGCCTCTCAGAATTGGCAGTAGGGCTCAATTCAGCCAGAAAACTTAACTTTTGACACAGAGCTCAGTCTTGCAGAAGAAACACATATTCATGTTCCCCACGTTCTGAAAAAGGGCAAAAAGACATTCATTTTTCAATACGAGCTTTCCCTGACGAGTTAGACCAAAGGGCATCAGAATTGGCAGTAGGGCTCAATTCAGCCAGAAAACTTAACTTTTGACACAGAGCTAAGTTTTGCAGAAGAAACACATATTCATGTTCCCCACGTTCTGAAAAAAGCGCAAAAAGACATTCATTTTTCAATACGAGCTTTCTCTGAGGAGTTAGACCAAAGGGCATCAGAATTGGCAGTAGGGCTCAATTCAACCAGAAAACATAACTTTTGACACAGAGCTTAGATATGCAAAACAAACACATATTCATGTACCCCCCAGTCTGAAAAGCCCAAAAAACAGTCAATTTTTTCAAATCTGAGCTTTCCCTGAGGAGATAGACCAAAGTGTCTCTCAGAATTGGCAGTAGGGCTCAATTCAACCAGAAAACTTAACTTTTGACACACAGCTCAGATTTGCAACACAGAGACATATTCATGTTCCCCACGGTCTGAAAAAAACGCAAAAAGACATTCATTTTTCAATACGAGCTTTCTCTGAGGAGTTAGGCCAAAGGGCATCAGAATT